>NC_051186.1:118175568-118475568 GCF_013339695.2 Rhipicephalus sanguineus | reverse complement strand
CATGACATGCATATTGTCACGTGGTCGTGACGTGGACGAAGACAGCAGTGAGCACGTCCGATATGAAACTGTTTATTTGGCCGAACTTGTGGCCGGGAAACTGAAACTCAAACTACAGCAATACACTGATAGCGTCGAACAGAGCGTCGACCGTCGATCAACTGACCAGCGGCCAAGTGCGTCGGCTTTTATACAGGCGCTATCGAACTTTCCAGCGATATCGCTGGTGGCGGCGTTATCTCTCGATAAAGCTGGAACATTCGCGTGCGGCGCGAAATCTTAACAAAACGATCTACTACAATCGAGAAGCTTCTCGAACACTACTTCACGGACAGCCTCGAGCGTTGATAACCGTCCTTGCTGGTAAAACCCAAAAAGCATAAAATGAAACAAGAAGTGGGCGTGGCATTGCCCCCCTCTGAAAAAGCATCGTCCCGATGCTTGTGAAAGATCAAAGAAGAGAGAAAAAAAAAGTACATACCTAAATAAATTACAATAACAAAGGTAAAAGTAGAGTCCCCAGGTTCTCTAACGTGCAAAAAACGGTTTAAGGCGCACGACATGAACGACTTCAGGTCGTGCGCGGCGTCGCTGGGAGTTCGTAATGCCGTCCGGGATGACCTCGTAGTCAAGAGCGCCGAGACGTCGAAGAACCTTGTATGGGCCGAAGTATCGCCGAAGCAGTTTTTCGCTAAGCCCACGTCGGCGTATCGGCGTCCAGACCCAGACACGGTCACCGGGCTGGTATTCCACGAAGCGTCGTCGAAGATTGTAGCGACGGCTGTCTGTGTGCTCCTGGGTCTTGATGCGCAGGCGGGCGAGCTGTCGAGCTTCCTCGGCACGTTGTAAGTAAGCGGCGGCGTCGAGGTTTTCTTCGTCGGTGACGTTCGGTAGCATGGCACGAGCGTCGTCGCCGGGCTCCTTCCGTAGACCAACTTGTACGGCGTCATCTGCGTCGTTTCTTGGACGGCCGTGTTGTAAGCGAAGGTCACGTACGGAAGGACGGCGTCCCACGTCTTGTGCTCAACGTCGACGTACATGGCCAGCATGTCGGCGATGGTCTTATTTAGACGCTCGGTGAGACCATTGGTCTGCGGGTGGTAGGCGGTGGTGCGGCGGTGGCTCGTCTCACTGTATTTTAAGATCGCCTGAGTTAGGTCCGCAGTAAAGGCGGTACCTCTGTCTGTGATGAGGACCTCTGGGGCGCCATGTCGCAAGACGATGTTCTCCACGAAGAACTTGCCTACCTCGGCGGCACTGCCTTTGGGCAAGGCCTTTGTCTCGGCGTAGCGGGTGAGGTAGTCAGTTGCTACGACGATCCACTTGTTGCCGGAAGTCGACGTTGGGAACGGCCCCAGTAGGTCCATCCCGATTTGCTGGAATGGCCGGTGAGGGGGTTCGATTGGCTGCAGAAGTCCCGCGGGCCTCGTCGGCGGTGTCTTCCGTCGCTGGCAATCTCGGCAAGTCTTAACGTAGTGGGCGACGTCGGCAGCAAGGCGTGGCCAGTAGTATTTTTCCTGTATTCTGGCGAGCGTGCGGGCAACACCGAGGTGCCCAGCCGTCGGGTCGTCGTGTAGGGCCTGGAGGACCTCTGGTCGCAATGATGAGGGCACGACAAGAAGGTAGTCGGTTCGAAGTGCCGAAAAGTTCTTCTTCATGAGAACGCCGTTTCGTAAGAAAAACGACGGCAGTGCTCGCTTGAATACCTTCGGAACAACGGCGGTCTTGCACTCGAGGTACTCCATAAGGCCCCCCAGTTCCGCGTCCGCTCGTTGCCTTTCGGCGAAGTCGTCGGCAGTTATAGTTCCGAGGAAGCAGTCGTCGTCGTCCTCTTGCGGCGGCGCGTCGACGGGGGCTCGGGACAGGCAGTCGGCGTCAGAGTTTTTTCGTCCGGACTTGTACAGGACGGTAATGTCAAATTCTTGAAGCCTCAGACTCCATCGTGCGAGACGACCTGAAGGGTCCTTCAAGTTAGCTAGCCAACATAAGGCGTGATGGTCACTGACAACTTTGAATTGCCTGCCATAGAGGTAGGGACGAAACTTTGACGTAGCCCAGATGATGGCAAGGCATTCCTTTTCTGTTGTGGAATAGTTGGCTTCTGCATTGGATAGTGACCGGCTAGCATAACTGATAACCCTTTCAAGCCCGTCAGTCTTTTGCACAAGGACGGCACCGAGTCCTACGCTGCTTGCGTCGGTGTGTATTTCCGTATCGGCGCAATCGTCGAAATGCGCAAGTATGGGTGGCGGCTGCAGGCGTCGTTTAAGTTCTTGAAATGCTTGCGCTTGCCTTCGTGTTGTTAGCCTTCGTGAGAAGCGTCAGTGGTTCGGCGATCCGTGAAAAGTTTTTGAGGAAGCGTCTGTAATAGGCGCATAAGCCGAGAAATCGGCGCACGGCCTTCTTGTCGGTGGGTGGCGCGAAGTCGGCGATGGCAGCTGTTTTCCGCGGGTCTGGGCGCACTCCAGACTTGCTGATCACATGACCCAGAAACAGGAGCTCGTCGTATGCGAATCGGCACTTTTCTGGCTTCAGGGTAAGTCCAGAGGTCTTGATTGCTTGAAGTACTGCCTCAAGCCGCCGTAGATGCTCGTCGAAGGTCGAGGAAAACACGACGACGTCGTCCAAATACACAAGGCACGTCTGCCACTTCAATCCGGCCAGTACGTTATCCATGACGCGCTGGAACGTCGCAGGTGCCGAGCAAAGACCGAAAGGCATGACCTTGAACTCGAAGAGGCCGTCGGGCGTCATAAAAGCGGTCTTTTCTCGGTCTCTTTCGTCTACTTCGATCTGCCAATAGCCGGTCTTGAGGTCCATCGACGAAAAGTACGTCGCGTTGTGAAGTCGATCCAGGGTGTCGTCTATCCGTGGGAGGGGGTACACGTCCTTCTTCGTGACTTTATTCAGGAGCCGATAATCAGCGCAGAAGCGCAGTGTCCCGTCCTTCTTCTTCACTAACACCACGGGTGACGCCCACGGACTCTTTGAAGGCTGGATGATGTCGTCGCGAAGCATTTCGTCCACTTGTTTCTTTATGGCCTCACGTTCTCGCGTCGAAACTCTGTAGGGGCTCTGTCGGAGTGGTCGAGAATTTTCTTCTGTTATAATGCGGTGCTTAGCAAGGGGCGTTTGTCGGACCCGAGATGACCACGAGAAACAGTCCTTGTATAGCAGGAGCAGGGTTTTGAGCTGGTCTTGCTTGATCTTCGGAAGGCTCGGGTTGACGTCACAATCCGGTTCGGGACCTCTATTCGTCGAAGCAGGTTCGGCAGCATCGAAGAGGGCGAAAGCATCGCTGGCGGCTACACATTCGTCGATGTAGGCAACCGTCGCACCCATGTTGAGGTGTCTATATTCGTGGCTGAAGTTTGTCAGCAGTACCTTTGCTTTACCGTCATGCAGCTCGGCGATACATCTTGCGACGCAAATTTGACTGTTAAGGAGTAGTTGCTGATCGCCGTCGATTACGCCTTGAAGGTTCGCAGGTTTTTCGGTGCCGACGGAAATAATGACGCTGGAGCGCGGCGGAACGGTCACCTGATCTTCTACCACCTTTAGTGCATGCTTCCCTGGCGTCGCGTGGGGTGGGAGCGCTTTGTCTGAGGTTAGTGTTATCGACTCAGACCTCAGGTCGATAATGGCGCCGTGGTCACTTAGGAAGACCATTCCGAGTATGACATCCCTGGAGCAGTTTCGTAGGATTACAAAGCTCGCAGGATAAGTCCGGTTATCGATGGTGACTCTTGCCGTGCAGACACCAATCGGCGTTATCAGGTGGCCTCCAGCTGTCCGGATTTCGGGTCCACTCCAAGCGGTCTTTACTTTCTTCAGCTTGGCGGCGAATGGCCCACTGACGACGGAATAGTCGGCTCCGGTGTCGACGAGAGCTGTGACGCTGTGGCCATCGATAAGAACATCGAGGTCGCTAGTCCGTCGTCTTGCGTTGCGGTTAGGTCGTGGCGTCGGATCACGGCTTCGTCGATTGGTCCCGCTGTTTCGACGTTGCGTCGTCAGGTTTTCTTCGGGCCACGAAATTTCGTCGTGAGGGCTCCGTCCGGTTTGCGTCGTGTTCTGAAGGTCTCGTTGCGTTGTCGTCGTCGGCGGCCGCGGAGGATCTTCGGCATTTCGTCGTACAGCAACCGCACCTCCATCGGTTGCTGCCCTTAGTTTCCCGGATACGGGCTAGGCGACCGGCCCCGGTTTGGGCCAGTGTACTGCCGGCGGTGCGGTGGCATGTAGCGGCCGGGCGACGGTGATCGGGAAGGTCGTCGTTCTTGCCAGTGTGTTCCGGTGAGGTAGTCGTCTATGTCGCGAGGCCGTTCGCCTGGCTGCGGGCGCGGCGCGTTGATGGCGAATCCGCGTAGCCCCATCTGTCGGTATTGGCAGCGGCGGTACGTGTGGCCGGCCTCCCCGCAGTGGTAGCAGAGCGGGCGGTTGTCAGGGGCACGCCAAACGTCGGTCTTTCGGGGGGCGCATCCTTGTCCTGTCGGCGGGCGGTATGGCGTCGCTGGTGGTGGCGGCGGTGCCTGGCGGCGGAACTGCTGCGGCGGCGCGGCGTCCTGACGCGGGCGAGGAGGGGGGGCGTTGCGTCGGGCTGCAGCAGCATAGTTCATTGCTTGCAGCTGCGGCTGCGCTGCATAGGGGGTGCCCAGCGACTGCTGGATTTCCTCGCGGACCATGTCGGCGATCGAATCCACTTGAGGCTGCGCTGAAGGCAACAGCTTGCGCAGCTCCTCCCGCACTATTGCTCTGATGGTTTCCCGTAGGTCGTCGGTGCCTAGCGAGTGCGGTTCGGTGTAGCCTGTCGACAGGGTTGAGCGGTTGTACTGCTTCGTCCTAATCTCGAGGGATTTTTCAATTGTTGTAGCCTCCTTTAGGAATTCGGTGACAGTTTTCGGTGGGTTCCGCACCAATCCTGCAAACAGGTCTTGTTTCACTCCCCGCATAAGGAAGCGCACCTTTTTTTCCTCAGGCATGGCAGCATCGGCCAGGCGGAAAAGTCGCGTCATCTCTTCCGTGTAGATAGTGACCGTCTCATTCGGTAGCTGTGCTCTTGTCTCCAGCAAAGCAGCGGCCTTTTCCTTGCGGACGATGCTCGCGAAGGTATTGAGGAACGTCGTCCGAAAGAGGTCCCAGGATTGAAGGCTCGATTCATGGTTTTCGAACCACGTCTTCGCGGCGTCTTCTAAGTAGAAGTAGACGTGGCGCAGCTTCTCTTCAGTGTCCCAGTGGTTGAAGGCGGCGACTCGCTCGTACGTCTCCAGCCAGCTCTCCGGGTCCTCAAACGACGATCCACGGAAAGTTGGTGGCTCCCTTGGCTGCTGCATCACTACTGTTGTAGGCGGCAGGGGGTCTGTCATCGTCTCGGCGGTCGATGTGACGGTCTTCGGCTGCCTGGCGTTTTCGGGAAGGAGCCCGTACTCTGGTTGTAGTCCCTTCTGCCGGCGACTGGTTCGAGGATCCGGGTTGTCCTTAGAGTCGTCTTCTTCGCGGCTTGGGCTTGGGTCAGCGCTCCGCGGTGGCGTCCGGATCATGAAGCAGCACCTCCACCAGATGTCACGTGGTCGTGACGTCGACGAAGACAGCAGTCAGCACGTCCGATATGAAACTGTTTATTTGGCCGAACTTGTGGCCGGGAAACTGAAACTCAAACTAGAGCAATACACTGATAGCGTCGAACAGAGCGTCGACCGTCGATCAACTGACCAGCGGCCAAGTGCGTTGGCTTTTATACAGGCGCTATCGAACTTTCCAGCGATATCGCTGGTGGCGGCGTTATCTCTCGATAAAGCTGGAACATTTGCGTGCGGCGCGAAATCTTAACAAAACGATCTACTACAATCGAGAAGCTTCTCGAACACTACTTCACGGACAGCCTCGAGCGTTGATAACCGTCCTTGCTGGTCAAACCCAAAAAGCATAAAATGAAACAAGAAGTGGGCGTGGCAATATCATGTTTTTCATGTTACCACCTGTCATTCATGTTCGTCATACAGGCGCGTCACGCAATACCAATTTTGGTGTATATCAGTCTAGCGAAACGGCCGCGAGGGCACCATGAGCGTGGTATGTAAATAATGTCGTACATGACTTGGATGTCATGATTTTCATGTTACCACCTCTCATTTACGTTCGTCATGCAGTCGCGTCGAGTAATACCAGTTTTGGTGCATATCAGTCTAGCGAAACGGCCACGAGTGCGCCATGAGCATGGCATGTAAATCATGCCATGCATGTCATTAGTTTCATGTCACCACCTCTCATTTACGTTCGTCATGCAGTCGCGTCGCGCAATACCAGTTTTGGTGCATATCAATCTAGCGAAAAGGCCACTCGTGCGCCATGAGCAAGACATGTCAATCATGTCGTACATGTCATGCGTGTCATTATTTTCGTGTTACCACCTCTCATTTACGTTCGTCATACAGTCGCGTCGCGCAATACCAGTTTTGGTGTATATCAGTCTAGCGAAACGGCCACGAGTGCGCCATGAGCATGGCATGTAAACCATGTCGTACATGACATGTATGTCATGGTTTTCATGTTACCACCTGTTATTCATGTCCCTTATACAGTCGCATCGCACAACATCAATTTAGCGAAACGGCCGCGAGTGCGCCATGAGCGTAGCATGTAAACCATGTCGTACATGGCATGCATGTCATGATTTTCATGTTACCACGTGTCAGTTATGTTTGTCTTACAGAAATGTCTCCTCATACCAGTTTTCGTATATATCCATTCATTTAAACGGCCGCGAGCGCCCCGAGACCATGTCACGTAAATCATGCTGCACATGACATGCGGGTCATGATTTGCATGTTAGGACCTGTCATTATGTTTGTCATGGACTCTTGTCACGCTATACCAATTTTGGTATATATGAAACTAACGGTACGGCCGCAAGAGCCCCAAGGCCGTGGAATGTAAATCGTGCTGTTCATGACATGCATGTCATGATTTTCATGTTATGACCTGTCATTTGTGTTCGTAATAAGGTCATGTTATGCCACACCAATTTTGGTATACATCCGATTAACGAAACGGCCAGGAGAGCACAAAGTCGTAGGCGGCTACATAGATAGATAGATAGATAGATAGATAGATAGATAGATAGATAGATAGATAGATAGATAGATAGATAGATAGATAGATAGATAGATAGATAGATAGATAGATAGATAGATACGCTCAAAATCGCAAGAAATGCTTCGCATTTAAAAAAGTGGGGTTAGTGGATGACGCTTCGCGATGAGCCTGTACTTGTGTGCTTTTTGTTCTTTTCCATCGCTATTTATGATCCTTCTGATAACGGACCGTTTCGTGTGCATGTATGAGTGTGTTCTTGGTGCGTTTCAAAGCCGCTAGACTAGGCTCGCGTCATGAAGGAAGCACAGTAACGAAAGCGTCGCACAGGACAGGCCGACAAAGGGTAGGGGCATGAAAGAGAGAGGTAGGAGGGTAAAGGGAAAAAAAAGAGGAGGATGGTCGCACTCTGCTCGCGCGTCCCTCGGCAGCAGAAACCCGCGGCGCGGGCCGCCCCCAAGGAGAGGAGTAGTCAAGCAGGTCGGCAGGGGAGAGAAGGATGCCAGCAGCCTCACGTGACGGGCGCGGGAGAAGTCAGCGCCGCAGGAATGTAAACAGTCAGGAGACAGCTAAATACGGGCCTCAAAGGCGCGTAAACAGATCGGCGGCGCCGAAAAAATCCAGCACAGCATAACACGCCTGCAAGTACAAGAAGTGCAGTGCGCGAGTAACACAGGACGTTTTGTGTGCATGTGCGAGTGTGTTCTTGGCGCGTTTCAAAAAAGCCGCTAGACTAGGCTCGCGTCATGAAGGAAGCAGAGTAACGTAGCGAGGGCAGAGCGGCCACGATCGTCACAGCCTGCGAGATGCAGCGCGTCCTGAAGCGTCGCACAGGGCAGGCGGACAAGGTCAACAAGGTGGTGCTGGTAGTGGTTTGAAGAGGAAAAGGCGCCTAATTTCTGCAGCCCGGTCGGGAGCACGGCGCAGCGCATCAACAAGGTACCGAAAGAGTGGGATAAATAAGGGGGGAAGAGTGATAACAGAAAACGCAAGAAGGAGTGTGCACTCCGTAACTCAGTTCAAATCACCCGCCTCGCTCGAGCCAATCACGTCAAGCCAAAGACGTGCGTGCGGGACCACACACACACACAAAAAAACAATTTCCGACAAAAAGATTCTGCCACAACAAACTTGCTCTTTGCTTGTATACTTATAATGTTTGTTGATATCACGCGGGGTCATCATTGCTGTCAGTTGATAATTAGAGATATAACGCAACTAAATTCAAATCACCCGCCGCGCGAGAGCCAATCTCTTCAAACCAAAACCACGCGTGCGGGACCGCGTTCAGCGTGATAAAAAAAAATCACAGCATATCCACGGAGTGAATGATGATGAGTGGGCGAAGCTGCGGAGGTTCATCGGTAAACCGTGAATCTTCCGTGAATTCTGCCCAGTACATCATCACCGACGTGAGATCGGGCGCGTTTATACTAAAGGTTCGATGAGTTATGACGACTTGCAGCTCACTTTAATTTTACATGTACGCTGTGAATTTTCATTGTTTAGAAAACCATTGCTTTAGAAAACACCTTGCGTCTTTCGTTAAGCAGCTGGCGTCTTTTTCGTTTTGCTTTAGAAACATCTGGCGTTCTTTCGTTTTGTTTTTACAAAACATCTGGCGTCTTTCGTTGGTTTATTTCATCAATCAACGGCGTTTTGAACAAAATTTTTATTGTTTAATCACGCACAAGAGAAATCTCACCAGGCACTACCTTGGAGGTAAACAATGGCTGCTAATGGGAATGAGAGACAGAAGAAGTCGGCTTTTAGCTAACACTTACACTTCTACAGAGACAGAAGAATTCGGCTTTTAGTTAACGCGCACGCTGCGAATTTTTTATTGTTCAACAACGCACAGGAGAAATCTCCCACCGGCACCACCTTGGAGGTCAAAGGGTAAGACTTGTTACTCACTACTACGAGCACGACGAGGGACGAACGGGTGCCGCCTTAAGGAGCTTCGCCCCTAAAATGTACCGGCGTGGGGAATCGAAGGTGGTGCCGTGATAAGTTCGTTCCGCGCTTGTATATTTGCGGTGTTTATTGATATTATGTGTGCCAATCATCGTTTTCAGTCGTCGACTGGAAGTGTATCGCGTCTGGGATGGAATGGGCGGCCAAAGGTGTCTCAAGATTTTGTGTTGGTGTTCTGTGGTGTGTCGTAGTAGCCTCAACGGGTTCGTCGCTTTGTCTGCGCGCTCAGCGCTGCGTGATCGGCGTGCTTTCCACGTTTCTTGATTACGCACGGTTATTGCGTGGTTCAATCGAGTGCATCTACTAAGACAGTCCACCGCCCAGTGCCTTGTCTGACGACGACGGCGACTGTAAAGCACAAGCGTGCGCCTCAGCGGATGCCTAGGTGAGTTCAACTCGCCAAATTGCGTAACTATGTGATCTTGTGTGACGACATTTATGCAGGTAAGGCAGCCCGGGTGGCGTGTTCACACAGCGGTGATGATGTACGAGAAAAGTTGTCTGATAGGCAAGTATGGATTCTGCTACAGGTAGTATCTGCTTTTCTGTGATGTCTTGTTATACACTTCTAGTAGTTGCTCTATTTGTGTCATTTAAGCCTGGTGCTGTGCGATGTCAGTGCGCGTTAAAGAAAACCAGATCCCCAAAATTTCTGGAGCCCCTCCGCTACGGCGTCTAATAATCATATCGTGGTTTTGGCACGCAAAACCCCAATTAATATCGCGAGGTCATCGCTTGAACCGATTGTTCAATCGCCTGCCACCATAAAAATTCGCCTGCTTTTAAACGCACTGGTCGCCTCGTACATTTTCTGTGAATAAAATGCAACGGTAATAATGAACTAACGTGCAAATCAAATCAACTACAATGCAGTAGACCGGGCCGCAGATAGACACAAAACGTTTGTCAAGCTGCTCTGAAGCGTATGTATCGCTGGTTGCGTCACCATCTACCGTGCTGCGCTCAATTAATCCATGACAAATAGCATAATTCTTCTATGGTGAGGATTTCAACCTGGCTGCGCAAGGTTTTTATTTCTTTATTCATATACCCTAAAGGCCCACTTGGGCATTACATAGGGGGTTTTGAGACAGTTATATGAAGAAACTTGCAAATAAGATTATTGGTAATATACACTGAAAATAGTAAACAATATAAAACATATTACTATTAATACAGGTTGGGGCGCGTAGCATTTATTTCAGGGGTCTCGAACTCGCTTCAGCTGTGGGGCCGCAGTCGCGAAATTTTTTAGTCTCCCGCAAGGGCGGGGACAGTGAAAAACAGAGGGGAAAAGATGGGGAGGGGGAGGGGCATGAAAAAAATTGTCAACTAACGTTGCCATTTCAAAGACGGCCTTTCCCATATACCATATTGTTGACGATGGAACGCGTTTATTTACAGAATGGCCCACGAACCCAATTTCCGAGCGGCACGCCTACCGGCCGAACATCGGAGTGACCCGCCCGTGCGCAGCTTGATCTGCCTACCACGCGTCGGCCTCGGTAATCATCTCACTGGCCTCGCCTTTCATCTCTACCACCTGGGAAGCCGGCGTGGCCGACGGAGGTGAGGTCGCTGGACGTACGGCTTTTCACAAAAGTATACCCTGCACCTGCACCACAATTGTGACGATTGAACGCGTTTATTTACAGAATGGAAAATGAATGCAGATGTACAGCTCGGAGCGAAAAACAGTTCACCGAGCCGCTCGCGAGCAAGCCTCGTTCTCGTCCTCTTCATCTACTTTCTGATAGCGTGTTTAACTATATTTGTCATTTCTAAAGGAGATTTGATGTCAGGTTTTGAGAAACATATCGACACTGATACATAGACGGTTTTACATAAGACACATGGGCGCGGCCACAAATGCTGTTAAATCAGTTTTTTTTTATTTTTTATATAGCGACGTGAATTAACAAGGTCACTTAACGTCGAATGCACCAACCCAACCGTTTCATGCGCATGCGTTGTACTGTAGCACTGTTTGTTTAGTTCAAGATACAAAACAGCAAAGTTAACAGCCCAATACGTGGGCACAAAAAACCATCAGTAAAATAGTCTATAGAAGGACCGAAATCGATACGCCGATAGTGAAGTATCGAGTTTTTATTTCACCGTTATGTTTAAGTGTATGGTAACCACATGGGGTGCCTTATGAAAAAATGCTTAGATCAGTCTCGCCCGAGTTGCTCACGAGCGTATTTATTAAATAAATGAAAGGAAATATCGGACAAGGACAGCCACATGCAGGCTGGGCCGTTGGCTAGAGATATACGGGCCATATGTTTGAGAACATTGATTTAGTTCTGCAGAAAACTTACAAGAAGGCAATGCATTTGACTGAATCATATGTGCTGGTAGTAACAGTAAGTGTGCATATAACTGCAAGCTTAATTGGAAGTAGTACAGCATGTCTATATAAATTATAATTGACAGACGTGTGTGTCAGTTCAACTAAGCTTATTAAGGTAGCCTATGTTCTGCTTGTTGCAGTGTTTGCCTGGGAAGAAACGTGTCAATTATTAGTCCTGTCATTACATATATTTGTTTGATGAACCAAACAGGTTCTGTCTAATACCAATTCTTTTAATAGTGGAGTAGCACCATTGCAAAAACTTCTTATCACAAGTGGCTTGGGATGTGATGGTGTATCAAGAACATTACTTGATTTTGTGGTACCGTAGTTTCCGCTTTCCTTTGTACTTTGCTAAAGAAGCATGAAGCCAGAAGTGGGGTCTTATTTGCAGTATTCACAACCAAGATGTATCAATCAGGGAAAGGGATGACAGTGCTGCTTTAGCTTATGCAGTTATAAATTGAAGAATGTCATTTCTGATATGTTTACATGTTTTCTGATCACAGAATTCTGGACAGTGTGGTTATACTGATTTTGTGGCGTGCCAAGCACTACGAAATTGAACAGACGAACTAAGGGGACTGGATCAAGGGCTACTTTTTCTTGTTAGACACAACCTACTAATGCAAACAGACAATGAAGCCAAGGAAGGCATAGGGGAGATTATTTTAGTTTTTAACTGTAGTGTGGTAATTTTTACATAAATTGAAAGGAATTAAAGTAAAAAAAAGAGACACTTGCTCCTGCCAGGGACTGAATCTGTAACCTTTGGATAGCGCGTCTGATGCTCCAATGGAGCTGCAACAGTGGTCATTGTCCCATCCATCCCATTGAGCACCTCAGTGTGTAATCCCAACAGTACATGCTAGTGCTACTTTTGGCCATCCTGGTGTCTTGTAGAACTCTTTACGAGCTGGCAGCTGGCCAATGAACCCTTGCATGCTACCTGAAGCCATCAAGTCTACCGGGACGAGACCCTATAGCTATGAAAGGAAAAAAGAAACATGGTGAATTAAGGGCTCATTGAATTGAACAGACACTTGTAGGGCACTGCACGAGCCCTGCATATGAATTGACTTTAGTGCAACAATGTTTTTTTTGAAGAGTTGAAAACTGGGCTCGTTGGCAAAACATACCCAAGATTTAAAACCATGCAAGAGCAGCAGAGGAGACAGAAAAGCCAACACAGTGCTCAATCTTTGCTGTAACCTCTGGTGTTCTTACACTTCTACTAAGTCTTCAGCTATCTTGAAATCTTCACATTCATGATGTCGTACAATAAGGGTGGCTCGTTACCATACATTGTGTACATAGAGCATACACTGATCTATTAATATTGTGATGAGAGTGCTGATGGAGTTTTCTGTGGAAGTTGCTTATCCGGCAAACTGTATTCTTCATACTATTTTAGTACGCCAGTGTGGGAAAGCTTGACATGTAACGCATAATTAAAATTGTCTGCAAAAATCCATTACTCCACTAATATTTGCTCTTAATGCATCCTAAGCTCATCATTCATGGACAGTTTTGGTGTATCAACAGATACTTGTGTTAAGCCATCATGTTTTATATGTACTACTTGTGTACTGTAAGGCCTCTATTGTGTGCAGGTTATGGAATGTTTTGTGGCATCTGCAATGCATGTACCCAGCATAGACGACTGACTGTTCAAGGAACTGAAGCAGGGGACAGCTTGCTGTGAAAGATGGGAGCATTCTTCCTCTGGTCTGGACAAGCCCATATTAAGTGGTAGGCATTGGTTTCCTTCTCTACAAATGGGCAGTCCGAGAAGAGTAGCTTGGGCTTGTTGGTACGTAATGCGAGTAAAATAGCGCACACTTAGACAGAGTAAGCAGCAGGACACAAGCGCTATCAACAGATGAATATTTGAAATAGCAGAGAAAGACTTGTGTACAGAAATGTGTCAGGTGAGTGAGCAAGTCACACAGGCATGACTGCAAATGATCTGAAATCGGCACAAAGGATCGGCAGTTCCTTTACGGGCAAGCTAACAAAAGGCATGCTAACACACCGGGTGCCTAACTTCTCAATCATTTTGGCATCTATTATCTCACGGACTGCATTTTCTTTACTGTTCACAATCACGTCAACTCCATCAAATTCAGGCTGACATTCACATGTGCTACAGTTGCATAGCTAGGTGACCGTTTTTGTGCTTTTGTACATTGCAACGGTGTTCTCTCAAACGATCGTTGAGGCATCTAGCGGACTGGCTAATGTAGAACTTTCCGTAATGCAGTGGGATCCGATACGCAGCATGATCAATGCATCTAACAAACGTACATCTATGTTTCTTTGAGCATGTCGCTAGTAGCTCCTTCCTAGGAACACTACTATTGCAAAGGCTGAAAGGTTTTTGAGGGGCACTAAACACAACAGATACGTCAACGCGACCAGCAATCTTCTTGAGATTATGCACAATATCATGCATGTAAAGCGCTACACAACGATTCACTCGATGGTGCGGGCAGATAATTCGTGAAGTAAAAGTTCGACCACTGCTACCTGTTGATTCTCGGATAACCAGCTTCCAGTAAGCGACCTGTTCTTCAGCGCAAAAACACAAAAGTGAATGCCCTCTGCGTGTTAATATATCTGAGAAAGCAGCATAGCAAAAATCTATTTCTAGCTCCTTGCTAGAAAAACTAAATCTGCTACAGTGTAATGATCCTTTTCAAGTGAGATATTCTACCTTAATGATAATTTCAGAGAGCACCGTGGCAATCAAGAAAATCACAAAGACGATCTCCTAGCTATGCAGTGCGACATGTGGATATCAGCAGGAATTCGATAAAGTTCATGTGATTGTCAAAAGTAAAAAGTTAGTCTGTGAGATGATTGAAGCCGAAATGACTCAGTGGTTAGGCACACGATGTGTTAGAACGCCTTATATTAGTTTGCCCGAAAAGGAACTTGTATTCCTTTGTACCGATTTCAGATGGCTTGCAGTCATGCCTGCGTGACACGTGCACTCACTTCACCTGTTTTTTTACATAAGACTTCCTCTGCTATTTCAAATAAACAATTGTTGTTAGCGCTTGTGTCATGTTGCTTACTCTGTCCCTGTCTAAGTGTGCGCTATTTTACTCATCCAACTGAGAAACTTATGACACTATATGTGAGGAACACCAAGACAGGAAAGAGTATCTAATAGCAAGTGCTTGTGATATTGTTCAAACAATGTTGGAACTTGCCTGCAGCATAGCTTGCACCTTCACAGCTCTTTGCAAACAGTCGTGCAGTTGGGCACACTTCACCCTGCTGTTCTGGGTCACAGAGAATGTGACCGGTTGGATCAGCGTGATGTGACATGTACCCAAAAAATATATCGTCTGAAGGACACTCACCATTGATACCTTAAGCTCAAATAAAGAGCCAAGGCTTTTATACTTCGTTACAGCCTCTACAATGGAAATCTCAGACTTTCAGTCACATGCTTTGTGCTGCTTACAAGTTGCTCCTGTGATCACTTGAACCATTCCTGTCACTCTCTTGTCATCATTGAATGACACCAGCTTCTCTTCTGATGAGCTCGTGAACACAGCAACGTTGCTGATAGTGCATTTCAATTTTTTCTAAGGATATATGATATCAATAGCTGCATTAGTAAAGAGAAATGGGAAAAAGCATACCTGAAGCTATGTCTCGCTAATGGCAGCAGCCGACCTCACTTTCATGAGGAACAGGCACTCAAAGATGGGCAAAAAATGTCTCAATAGAATCTGATTTCTTGTGTCACTGTCTTTCATTGAGATGCCGTTTTCGCTTATTTTTTATCATATTTTTCACACCTTCCTTGGTGAAGTAAGATGCTCAGAACGAATGAAACAAGTTAAAATGTTTTTTCCCATCAAGCCGTCCAACTAACTTCTTTTCAGCGTGCAGTTCTATTCTTTATAAAGCACTTCAAAAACTTTTTTACTGAACTATACATAATGCAAGCTCCCTCCTTCTGTGAAGCACAGTGTTTAAAGCAAAATGGCATGTGAACTTCTGTGGATTTTTGTTCTTGGTAGTGCATAATTGCAAGCTTCAGTAGTTGCCAAGTCTTAAATATGTGCTGTTCATAACATTTTGACTGCAAATAACTTTTGTTCATTAGCCAACTTTATCACTGCATTGGTTATATTCGTATTGTTGTGTTGTACAGAAACAGGGTGAAATATTTCCATGTTCTCTAAACCTTTCAGACGCCACCAATGAAAAACTATCTCTAAATGCGTCAAATTGATACATCATTTCAAGGCACTCGATATTATATTGCAACAAAAATAATGTCATAATGCATTAATTTATGTGTGTTATAGTAATTATAATTCAACTGTAATAAATATCTGTTTATTGTAAAGTCATTCATGCTACGTTCTTATATTAATAGAATGAAATCTTACGCCAAAAATATAGTGCAAATTTGTTTTTGTGTATGTTCATTTGGAGTGAAGAAAAATTATACTTTTGGCATGGCTCGCAGGAAGGAGCCCTTCGAACGAATCGTTGAACAGTGTAGTGCCTTCAGCAAACTGATAATATACAACAGTACACTGCAAAATGAAGTTAAATGAACACAAATTTATTATGCAGCAGGTTCATTTGATCCAAAGCTCAACGTATCTTGTTCAACGTATCTTGATCAGCGCTTCTTGTCATTCCTCCCGGTGTGCGTTGTCTTGCTTTTCGCGCTGCTTACTTCTAAGGTATCTTGCTCTCTATTAGTCCTAGTCGTTACCAATGGCAAAAATAAGTGGTGCACACAATTGTGTACATAGCGTGTCAAAGGGTTAAAGGTCCATTTTCTGGAGAGTCCTTTGCTTTGTACGTGGCCAAGTAAAGCCTCACTTTAGTTGTAATTATGAACTACATTAATTGAAAAGCTAACATTAGTGATAAGATTCAGTGAAACATAAATACTCCGTATCATCAGATCTTCTTGCCAAGGGCCTCTATGCACTGTTTGATCTTTTCTGCATATGCAAGACGTAGAAGTGTCAAGGGTGAATGCAAAAGAGATCATCTTCAGTTTTCTCTGCTCTGAGGTGTCAATTTTATTTTGAAGGACCTCACATAAGTAGTGCTTCAGATTTGACAAATGATTTTATGTGCTTTTTGAAGATGTCAGGGAAACCAGGGTTTGCATTGATTAAGCACCATTGTCTTCATTAGCATACTGCAAAAACATTATTCCTAGAAGCCTGAGTGTTACTGTGTAATGACAGCATTCAGGCCTTCATTTTGTATCATAGCTAGGGTTAGCATGACACTACTTTTCTTGTTTTACTTGGACATTTGTTCTGTGCTTTCCTTTTTGTTTTTCAGTCACATTTTAATGAGTCATTTGGTTTCAGAAGTACTTCAAAGGTACCACAGAATGTAAAGTGCATTCTGACTTATGCCCACATGGCAGTTAGATGTTTGTACATATGTGAACATCGTATATGTCTCTGCACATGCATGAATGAACGGATTATGTTGCACATTAAGTAACATGTAATTGTTTAGAGCAAGACAAGGGACATAGAAATATTATGTTCATGTAAGACAAAGGCATGAGATGGATAGACTCAATGCCTGGAAATGAACGGTGTTCAGTACTGTGATATCAAGGGCAATTCATTGAATAGTATTAAAATTGCATTACTAAGAAAGAGAAAAATATCTCTCGTGACTGCTTTTACTAATCCTGATGTGAAATAAACTTTGTGCTATCTTTGAATTTTCATGTTTATATGTTACCACACTGTGCATGCTGATGGCAGTGACGACAACTGCAAAGGGTAAATGTTGGAAAAGCTACAGACATGAGAGCTAGGTTAAAGGTACACACAAGTGAACTGTTGTAAAATTGCGTGGTGAATTCCTTGACGTAATATTCATATTGTTTACTTTATTCAAGAATTCTGGTGGGTCAACCAAAAAACATTGAAGCCACATGGCAATTGGCTCTGTATTAATCACAGCTTAAAGGACCCCTGACAGCAAAATTTTTGTTGGTGACTTTTTTACTGTAATTTGTAGCTTTGGGTCTGGTAATCCCTAAGTTAAATCGTAAATGCTCTAGCGTATCGTATAACTAATTCTAGCGTAGTTAATTGTGACCATTTTAGCGTCACTTCAAAACGCCCGCCTAAAAACCACAAGAAACTAGCGACCCATGCGGGGAGCGTCAAAGACCACGTGCACTCAAGCTGTGGTGACGTAGAAAGCGCGGTTTTCAAATCGGGGCCCCGCGCGCGGTAGAGATTGAAAGTACGTGGGTGCCTCGGTATGGGTTAAACCTGTTAAGCGCGTGACCCCTCACGAAAACTACCTCGAGAGCAGCCCGACAACAAAGCGAGAGGGGTGCGGAACAATAGGCCTCGCCGGGTGCCAGTCGTCGTATTGTGCATGTGCGCCCCGCAAACGCACGCCGCACGCTTCGACACAGCAAAGAGAGTGAAAGCATGGCTGGCAGTCGGCTCCAAACACACTCAGAGATCGTCGACGTCATTGTTACTAGCGTATCGTCACTCGGGGTGATTTTTGTGCAATGTATCACACCGAACACGTAGCACTAGTGTCGATGTTGCAGGGCAGCCGATTTTTTGTTTTTTCTCCTACGCTGTTTGACATCGAATTAAAATAACTTCCACGCGACGGATGCCGTTCAAATTTGGCCAAGAAGACCTATGCATACCAAGCGATCGAATGATGGGCACATCTCGATCTTGAAATTTGATGTCAGTGCTCCTTTAAGAGGATTAAAAAGTTCCTTATAAATAAAACATCCTTGTGATGTTTCAAAAGCAGGAACAAATGTGATAATGACTTCATAATTATATTATGGAACAAACAGAATATCCAGACGACATATTTTTGTGCCTTCCAGGGAGATGTTCAATATCAACCCGATGCGAGGCAGCAGTCAAGGACAGCTGCAGACAGCAAGATAATGAAAGTGATACAGCGATTGCACTGAATCACTGAAGATGTAAGTTTACTTTTTTGCTGGTGTTACTTGCTGATGAGCTTGTAATCCCTGCTATATTTTGGTTGCGTGTGTAGGGCCTGATATTCAATAAGGGTGTGCTGAATATATAGGTTAACAAGCCTGAAATGGTCAGTCTGAGGAGATCCATCATAAACATTTTTATTGAAGGAATGTTGAAGCACTTGTTTTCACACAGAACAAGACAACCTTTATGATAAGTGAAAGCAATTTTCAGATACACTAACAATATTTGCAGAATTGTGTTGTCAAATTTACATTCCTTATTCCTGATTCTTTTTTCGCTTGCATGCTTCCTCGTATCTCTTTGTATAAACAAGGGGCACCAGTGCGACCCCGTCTATTGTTCATAATATGAGGGGATGCTTTGCTTTGTGAAAAGGAACATAAGAGCCCTATGTTAGCTGGAGACTATTCTACCAGCTGTAGGCGGTGATCTGGCATGCATTCGCCTCCTGGCCATGCCTGCTTATTTTGACCCCCAGTAGCCGACAGCTTGAGCAGATGTGCTTTCTCATGCAGCAAACTGTGCATTCTAGTCAGCTGTCACTGAGCGTCAGCCACTCTCGCACACCCTCTTTCATGAATGACTCTGTGTATGTCAGCAGACTGCAGGTTGTCATATTGACATCACCAGGAAAGCACATGCATGGTGCTATTTGCTGTGGCTATGTAAGCAGACAATATACAAGAGGGCAGACAGTATTAGCAAAGAAAATTGCTTAAGTTGACCGAATCACTCTTCATTAATTTCTCTCATTGCTGCAACAGCATACTTTCCGCAGTGTAAGAGGCTGCCTCATTCTCGGTGCTAGGTGCTTTGCCACGTTTGCTGCATTACTAAGCATCCGAGCTCGGGGTCGCCAGGAACAGAAAAAAGCCGAGAGCGAGAACAAGCTGGAGGTGTAGTTTATTTTGTTAGCGGTCGTTTCGATCGAGTGCTCGGTTTGATCAAGTTACTCTGAATGAGACAAACTGTTGCTTGGAAGCAGGACAGAATGTCAACGTCAGTGCCACAAAATGCAAAATGCTCCTGAGAGGTTGTGTAGCTAGCTTTGCTGCATACTGCAGCAATGCAAGGAATAAGCAAGTAGAGAGCAAAGCTACGTCCCCATTATGATAAACAGGAGCATCTGCGACCTCGATTCCATTGTCAGGTGTTGAGTTTCTGGATCCCGACGAGCAGGGACGTGCGTTACTTATGATATTGTTTAATATTGTGTAATATATTTAATATTGCTTAATATTGTGTAACACATTAAGCTGTGAGAGAAAGTTGGGCAGCATCGATGTGCCTGCCTTTCAGCGAATGCCTTGGGCTGTTGATGCTGCCTATGACACTCACTCATTTTACATTTCGAGTTAACTTGTGAAAACACCACAGCCAAGGACAATTCGCAACACTGTCCACCTGAAACTACTTGGCGTGATGTGGGAGCGGTAACTGAAACTTTGTTTCACAAGCGCACCTTTGGAGTAGCTCATTGCGTACATTTTGATTTGCTTATTTCATGTTGCATGTGCCTCGTTTTACGCAGAAAGGCTAAATGTCACAAAACGTGTTTTTATCTCCTCTTTAGCTCTTTTAATTTGGCATGTTTGACAAAAACCGACACTCTTTCTCAGCCGGCCTCAGTTCGAAACTGTTCACGGCCATTGCACGTGTCCGACAGCTAGTGCACAAAATCTGATTTTCACTTTTGCTTTGTTTTCTTGCTTTCAAGAGCACGCTTTGCTTGAACAGTTACACATGTCTTATCTCAACATAATAATCTAGCATTTCAACTGAACTTAACGTCTCCCCTCATGTCTTTAATGTCGTCTGCACAGAAGTTATTTGGATTTTTTACTGTGAACACTACATTTATTCAATCATGCAGGGGTTTAGGGTACACATGCCCTTTTCTTTCTTTATGAGTTTGGGCGGGCTGTGGATGCATCAAAATTAAAAACCTGCTACTGTGTGGCTCATTTGTTTTTGCAAGGTAGATGCAAAATTCAGTTTCGGCACAGATTGCCTTCTTTTTTGGTTCAAGTGTCCTCATATATTTTTTTTCTTCTCTTTTCAGATGAGCCGGAATGCGAACAGTATACTCGTACAGTTTCGCAGAATAAACCCCATCTTTATGTGTTCAGAGCAGCTGGATGTTTACTGTTTACTTGGCAAGAAGCAGTATGTATGCATGCTTCCTGCCACAGCTATGTGCTGTCCCACACTTTGTGGGAAACACTGAATTCTGCATTTGCTGAGAAATATATGTGCCAAATAGTGCATTTTGTTGTTTTCCAGTCACCAATGCACAGAAGTTGACCCCACACTGTACTTAAAAAGTTGTAATAATGGTTGTTCTGTGGTGAAGAAAATTATGGTGCTTTATATGCAGCTACCGCAGTGATTATTGACTGATGCCAGTGGCAGCTTCTACTTTGCTGCGAAGAAGTTGTTTGAGAGAGGATACACAGGTTAAGCAGTAATAATGACAAAAAATGTCCACAGGATGTTATATGCAGCAGTCATGAGAAAGACATGCATGCACATGTTGCCCCTGTTGTAACATATATTAGGCTACAAGTGCCATTATATTTGCCCTGCCAAATTACTTGTTCAAGTTGAACAGCAATATCTGTTCTTGGGATTGCCAGACTTTTTGTGATTGGCGTCCAACAATGTTTTCACCAAAGCTTCAACCCGACCAGGCGAGCTGTTGTCAGACCCTAGACTTCAAACAGCCAAACTATGTACGATTAATTTGTATGTGGTGCCAGAACACTTCAATTTTCACTGAAGTAGCACACTTGTAGCCTGGCATTTGTTTCAACAGGGGCAATATGTACATGCATCTCTTTGTGACTGTTGTGTTCAACATCCAGTGGAAATTTTCGTCTCCGTCACTGCATAATGCGTTTTTCCTCTCTCTAACAACTTCTTCGTAGCAAAGTAGCAGCTGCCACTTGCATCAGTTGATAACCATTGCAGTAAATGCATGTAAAGCACCGAAACTTTCTTCACCACACAGCACCCATTATTACAACTTTTTAAGTACAGTGTGGTGTCAAGTTGTGCACTTTGGTGACTGTAAAGCAACAAAGTGCGCTATTCGGCACATTTCATATTCCTCGGTAGTGCGAAATTTCCAAGTCATTACATGCAACATTTTCAGAGACATTACGTACATTTCCAGGACACATTACGTATGACAATCCTAAGGTGACATCACGTACAACGTACGTTTTTTCGAGACATAACGTACGACATTCCTAAGAGGACATTACGTACAATGTTTCTAGGAGACAATGACAATACGTACAAGATTCCTAAAAAGACATTACGTACAATCTGTCTAGGAGACAATACGTACAACATTTCTAGGGAGACTCCGTTTGCGGAAATCGCCCTATTTGGGAATCGGAAAAGTGATCGGCAACTTTTTACCTTCAGCTTTTTACGTAAACAAGGGGCAGAATTTTTAACAGTGTACGTTAGATATTGTGGAAGCCCTCGATAATACTATAATTGCAGACTGACGTGACCTCTTTTTTGAGACTGCACAGAAACATACTGGCCTCAAACAGACCACTTATTATTATTATTATTATTATTATTATTATTATTATTATTATTATTATTATTATTATTATTATTATTATTATTATTATTATTATTATTATAAGAGTCCTTCAGACTACTGGACTCAAGTGGGGTAGAAGTGCATGCCGTCGCTGACTGTTTTGCCACGGATTTCTCATCCGTTTATAAGGCCTCAGACAGTAGCACTGATATCAGACAACAACCCAAGGCGGTTAGCTCATCCAGTGCTTTGTCGCTGGATGAAAATCTTATCTGCGAATGCATTAGGCGCTTAAAACCATCCTTATCATGTGGGCCAGATGGCATCCCCTCCGCCATACTAAAAGCTTATGGTAGTATATTTGTCCCAGTACTAACTACGATATTTAATAACTGTCTGGACACTTCCACATTTCCAAGCATGTGGAAAACTGGTCGTGTTTTTCCAGTATTTAAGTCGGGCTCTAAAACAGATGCTTCTAATTATCGCCCGATTTCTCTACTATGTGCCACATCAAAGATCTTCGAGCTGGCTCTTCACGACATATTGTCTTTTAGTGTGAAAAACTCATTGATTCCTAATCAACATGGTTTTCTCGCTGGCCGCTCAACTACCACAAATCTTGCTAGTTTCATGACGCAGATCTCCACACCTATTTCTCAGAGAGGACAGGTTGACGTAATTTACTGTGACCTGAGCAAGGCTTTTGACGTAGTCAGCCACACGCTGATTATGGTTAAACGTGCGCACTTTGATGTTGACTTGTCAGTTGTGAATCTCCTGCAGAGCTATCTGCTCAATAGATATTGTTATGTTGCCGTAAATGGCCAAACGTCTTCTTTGTATAAAGTGACTAGTGGGGTCCCTCAAGGGTCGGTATTAGGCCCACTCCTATTTTTAATTTATATTAATGATGTTTCTTTTGCCATTCGTAATTCTTCTTTCCTCTTGTATGCCGATGACATCAAGATTTTTAAGGAAATTCATTCAGTTAACGACTGTCGCTTGCTGCAGTCAGACTTGCGCTCTTTTTCCGAATGTTGCGACGGTAATAACCTTTCTCTGAATACCTCGAAGACAAAATTCATGTCTATCACTCGCAAAACATCTAGCGTGTCATTTCAATACTCTGTCAATTCTGTGCCGTTATGCAAGGTTTATGAAATCAGTGATCTTGGTGGTGTTGTTGACAGCGCGTTAAACTTTTCTTCTCACGTTAAGCGTGCTGCTATGCGGGGCCTTCGTTCTCTCGGATGTGTTTGTAGAATATCTCGAGAATTCAGGTCTCCCATGGCCCTACACAAATTGTACACGGCAATATGTCTTCCGCAACTTGAGTATGCGTCCGTGATATAGAATGGCATTGCTCAATCCAGCGGTAACACCATTGAACGAGTCCAGAAAAAATTCCTCAGCATATATAACCATCGCTTTGCTAAAAATGGCTCTGGATCTCGTTCAAGTACTGCTGAATTATTATCACTGCCATCACTTCACTGCCGACGAAATCGCTCTGATTTCTTATTTCTTTACAAGCTAGTCCACGGTATCATATCCTGCCCTGTACTTCTCAATTGTGTAAATTTTCGAATTCCGCGTAAGTTAACCAGAGAGAACAGACCGTTTCATGTACCTGCCTGCTTCTTCCAACACTCTACCGTTCACAGAATACAAAGTCTCTATAATGTTAATTTTCTTGATCTTGACGTTTTCTTAGCCCACAATCATTGTTTTTATCCGAGCTTTGCACTGTTTTGGCATAGTGTGGCACAGTGTACAAAGCCTTCCCTTCTCAGTCTTTCCTCATAGTTGTATATATGCAATCTAATTTTTTATGCCCCGTCAATATTTCTCGTGTTGTCTTATTTTACTCCTCCCCTTTTGTGTTCATTTCTCTTTGTCTACGTGTTTTTGCTCTTTTTATTTGTGAAAACTGTCTGTATTGTATTGTTTATTTTTATTGTTTTTTTTTGCGTGCGCCAGCACAAAGGCCTTACGGTTGTTCCTGGGCACGTTAAATAAATCATTGATTGATTGATTGATTGATTGATTGATTGATTATTATTATCTCGTGTCTTACGTCCCAAACCACGATATGATTATGAGAGACTCCTATTGAAGGGCTCCGGAAAGTTCGACCACCTGGGGTTCTTAAATGTACACTTAAATCTAAGTACACGCTTGAACGTAAAACAGCGCGCTTAGACAGGACAGGAAGCTTCTTGTAACTTTCTGTCCTGTCTAAGCGCGCTGTTTTACGTTCAAAATGTGCCAACTGGCCCGCGAACAATCATGGTTGTTACGTATACACGCCCCTGAAGCATTTTCGCTTCCACCGAAAAAGCGGCCGCCGCAGCCAGGATTTGCGACCTTCGGGTCAGCAGTCGAACACCGTAAGCACTAGGCCAGTCTAGTGTATCAGAGAGAACATAAAAACAAAAAAAAGGAGAACTTTAGGGGTCGTTTTTCTTTGTTAAGCAAAAAGAACATATATACCCCATAAAGTGGTCCGGGGGATAACCGCCGCTGTAGCTCAGTTGGAAGATCATCGGACGTGTTATTCGAAGGTCGCCGGTTCACTCCCTGCCAGCGGCAAGTTACCTTTTCGTCCAGTTTAATTTCTTCACATTTACGTCATAATAACTACAAATAACATCCCCTATACTTTCCTTGGCTTTTTTGTCTGTTAGTTCTCATTAGAACACATTGTATTTCGCGACTGTCCTCCTTTCACGTAACAGCAGAAGACGACGTGGGAGTGCACGCATTAGTGGAAAGCTGCTTTTCTCCAGGGTCTGTTAGACTATTTGCATAATCCGCGAGCGCGCTTCCTTGCGCTGCATATTCGCCGAACTTAAGGCGGCACCTGTTGTGCTTCAAGTGGAGAAGAAGTCGTAGTTGCACGTGCTAGGGTTTGTCTATTATGCGTGTTTATGTCAAGAGAGCTGCTGAGTCTGCATTTTCCGCATCATAGCGCTGAAAACACAGGGACCAAGGAAGACGTCGTGTGAAGAAGACGCAGCTTTTCGAACGAATAGGAATTAACAACAGTGCAACATTTTCAAGCATAAAAATCGCTTAGGTAATTCAAGAGAGACCTTATTTTCAAGATAAGTTACATAAAAGATTGTTGCTAAGTAGCGAGATAGTGATAACTTACCTGAAGGGGCGGATCCGTGCCTTTGGAAACGGAGTCTTCAACAATGTAATTTTAGTCATGGCCATTTTTTTTGGAAGACGACTCTTTGGCACATTAATAAAGTGGGCGAGAAACAGGTGATATCTAAATAGTTCCCGTCGCTGGCTTCGAGTAATGCTTGCCACCTTTATCACACATATAGCAGTCGTCGTTTTTTAATCTTTTGTGAACAACGTCCACACCGCGCTCCTCTTTCACATGACAAAGGAAACATTATACACAAGAAAATGTAATATTAGCCCAATAAGGAAGCTAGCATCACGTGCACTTTGCCGACGGTTAACCAGCATATGATAGAACAAAGGGGGGCGAGAGGAGGTGAATGCAGTAGGCTGTGAGCGAGGAGGAGCGGTCAAGTGCACCTCTGCACCGTCGGAGTGGAGCTGCCTCCTGCCAGGGCTTGAAGCCTTGGGCAGGGCTTTGAGATAGACGACGTAAGCAACTGAGACAAAGGCGAGTTCATTTCTGCCTCTATGGGATGGGGCCGCCGCCGGCTTTGGGCTCGTTCTAATAGCGTACAAATGTGCGCTGTAGTGAAAAAGAGTAGCAGCGCTCTACTTCTGCGTCTCGGAATCGCTTGCCTCGCACTCATGCGCACCGGCCAAGGGGCGGTATTGGGGGTGGGGGTGGGTTGCCGTAATCGAATCAATCAATCAATCAATCAATCAATCAATCAAATTTTCTTAGTCTTGTAATAATCGAAGAGTTTTATTCGATTAATTCGATTAAATGAAAGGCGGCAATCTGTTACGAATAATCGATTAACAGTGCTCCTTTAATCGATTAATCGTTCATCGATTGTTCCATCCCTAAAACAGTTAGCTGTGAGCCTCGGACGAAGGAGACTAAACTTCGTGTCATAGGCATATCTACCGGGGAGGCAAGGCGGACTGGCGCCCCCCTTGCCTTGTGCTGTTTTTGTCTCCCTTCGTCCCCGTTTTTCGCCCTTTTTTCTTGATTGTGGAATACCAACTCGCCGAACAGTCCATTCTTCTTAGCCCGCCCACTGAGAAAAGTTAGGGGGGCGGAGCCCCCCACTTTGACAGTCGTCACTTTCGGCTGCACAATGGGAAACCATCAACTTAGGCGATGTTTTGTTTCTACACAGCAATCACTTAATTATACAATGAAATTCGTTCTGCGCTTCTGTTGTGGGGATTGTCTTCCCTGTCTCACGACCACACACCATAGGTTCTCTGCGGTGCAGGCCGCCTATGTAATGCTTTGTGTTTTGCGCTACAGCATTGTAGATGAGGCTACTGCTGAGTAGGGGCTCTATAAGGTTAGAGCACTCTGTCATGATTTTATTCCGCTCTGCCTGGCCTCAAATTTACACAATAGATGACGCAAATACGGGCAGGAACCAGTAAAGGTTTTTTGGGCTGATCAAATACCCTTCCTCTTTCAGGAAATTAATTTTCTTTCATCGGAAAAGAATAGTATCACCCCCGATCTATGTCCAATTTTGTATGAGTCGATGAGTGTACAGAAGTTTTCAGTGTTTAAGTTGCGTGGCATTGGGGGAGCTACAAATGGTTTTCGCTTCTGGTTCCGATTAATCTGTTTTGCCATGCCTACCATATATATATAGTAGCTTGCAGCGATTGCGGCGACTTGGAACACGGCAGTGGACTCGAGTACATTGGGAAGGCCAGGAATCAAGCTTTCCCTGCAACTTGACCTACCGGACCAGGGAAATGGTCAAGGTCCACGGTTCTCTGGACTAAGAGACTGAATTGACAGCCGGGCTAGTTGGCCTAAACTGCGAGGGGAGCGGCGTTGTGGAAAGGTTATTGGTGGCGGGCATATGAGAAAGTAACTGTAACGGTATTTCCCGTTACAGTTACTGTGAAAAAAGTAACACTGTTACAGTTACTAGTTCCTCTAACTCAAACATAATTAGTAACAATTACAAGCTACCTATAGAAGCAACTAGCTACTGCCCAAGACTGATATATATATATATATACATATATATATATATATATATATATATATATATATATATATATATATATATATATATATATATATATATATGTTCGGCCAAAGGCTTTTCCATTCAGTAATGCCAATAGAAGCGTCGCCATTGTTTTCGCTAACGCGTGCATACTTTTGGCTACTTTTACTGCCTTTGTCTCAGACTGGCTACATTTGTTTGTCAGTTTTTTCGAATTTCTTCGCTACTTTTTGTCTTTTCGGCCTGGCAACCGTTGTCCAGCTCACACAGGGTGATGGCACCGGCACCCTGCTTCACGTACGGAAGCTGTGTTTCCGGATCCTGCGAAGAAAGCAGGACCTCACAATCTTCCCATCTTCCGATGATGGACGGCCCCTGCGTGGGAGGATCGGTAGGAAAGCCAAACAGGTTATGGTCCAGAGTGGTAGGCGTGCCTTCACAAAGAGAGCATTCAGGAGAAATAGGGCGCAAATGGTATGGGTCCTAATGGAGGAGAAAAGTTACCGTGGGTTGTCGCCTCCAGATCCGTTGTTGAACGTGCGAATGGCGGGAAAGGCGGGGGGGGGTAGAGGTGACGAGGAAATCCTGCTTAATGTTCGGTGAATTTATACTCTGTGTGACTGCGGCATCTCGAAATACCCTGGTTGGGGTCTCCGTTTGTTCGCATGATGTGTCGTCGGGCTATGTTGCAGGCGGCCTCATTTTCGATATAGCCAGAGTGAGTTGGCACTCACACAAGTTCAATAAGCTTACCAGATTTCATGCTGGACAACCCCAATGTTTTCTGCGTAGAAGGCCCCGCCACGGTGGTCTAGTGGTTATGGCACTCGACTGCTGACCCGAAGGTCGCGGGATCGAATCCCGGCCGCGGCGGCTGCATTTTCGATGGAGGCGAAAATGTTTGAGGCCCGTGTGCTTAGATTTAGGTGCACGTTAAAGAACCCCAGGTGGTCGAAATTTCCGGAGCCCTCCACTACGGCGTCTCTCATAATCATATCGTGGTTTTGGGACGTTAAACCCCAGATATTATTATATTATTCTGCGCAGAAGGATCGACCCAACCACTGGAAAAGTGAAGAGTGGCTGTTTTTGAATCGTTAAACATGTAAGCGGCATCGGTTAGGGCCACTGGTAAAGCTGTAGCGGATTATTCTGCTTATTACGGGGTACGCGGGCGTTCAAGCAGTCCATGAGTGGGTGCGCCGCTGCATTATGTGCTGTGCCTACCGAGCGTTCTGCACCAACAGAGGCATCTACCCAGCGTACATCCTTACAAGTGACATATTTATCCAGGAGAGTTTCCGCTCGCGCGACACGACGGGATTGGCGGTATTCTGGGTAAAAGTTCATAGGCCGAGGTTTGGTGATAAGAGCGGCGTGCATGGGACGAGGGAGCCAGATTAACTCTGTAGTGCGGACTTACTGGAGGTTAACTTGGAGTCATTGGAGATTAACTCTCCAGTAAGTCCAAACGTGTTTGACTACTTGAAGCGCTAGCGGTGTCTCCGTTACATCAAAGAGCAAAACGACTAGTACTACTTGAAGCGACTTGTTAGGTGACATGTACCTGAATGAAAATACAAATCACACATGTTTTTAGCATTCCAACGGCTTCTGTTTTGATCAAATTATTGTTTTTCCTGCTATCACAACCAGGTCGTGACAGCGAAGAAGACGGCACTCGGGCTATTGGGCGAACTTGTGCCTAGGAAATAAAATGTCATAGTACTATCGGCGTCAAATAAGCGCGAACAGCGGCAAGAATTACCAGTAGTATAGTGCGCTTCCTCAAGCCATCACCAGCGACAGGCGAGTACATCCGCTGCGGTAGCACTTCGCCATTTGACTATAGTGCGATATTTTCGCTTCTCTCCTAGCTCTGACATTTCAAAGGTAGAGAATAAAAACCAAAGAAAATCGAATTCATATGAGGAAAATAAAATTGCCCGCTCATCTGCGTGCTTCGCTGCAAATGCCGCCGAAAGACGATAGTCGTTTGCCGGCCGTACTACATGAGTCCTCCTCGTCTATGTTGAATCGCCGCATGTGGTTCATAGCGTCGCATTTGCAGCGCAGCCCAAAAAAAAACACTAGCATTTTCCACGCAGCCTAAGAAATACTAGGGTCTTTAGAATTACGTGTTTATGTATTTTCTAGTAAAGGAACACTCCAGCTAATACCTATGTATTGATGTTGCGCCTCAGATATGCGTAACGTTTGCATTTGTATCGACGATGTGCACAAGTATGAAAGGCGGTACCAGTTCAGGATGACTGGGAGTTCCGCAACTAGTTAAACTATGGCCGGGTGGCTGAATCGGGTAACAGACATACAAACAGAAAGAAAGACAGACCAAAATTTCTGCGTTTAAGTTGACCAACAAAGACTATCGTCTTTAAAATCACTGCGAGCGTCCCCGCCGGCGACCATTATCACCATGTCACCTGATAAACTAGCATAAAAGCGAGAATATCGAACTGCTATGGGGGATCGCGCAGCGCTGTCAATGCCGATCTGCGCGCCTGTCAGTAGTGATGACTGGACGGAGCGCAGTATACGATTGCTAATGATTTCCGGTGTTCACATTTCATTTGACGCCGATAGTACAAGCAATACACGTTGTACTCTGTCAGCGGCGAACCGAGCGCCGGCCGTCGGTAATCTGATACGCGGTAAGGCGCATCGGCACCTATACATGTGGCGTGAGAGATTCCCGCCTTAACGTTGATGGCTGCGTGAATTCCAGAATAAACCCTACTGTTCGCGTTGCACGCTCAAGCTTACCAAAAAACCCAATACTAATTTAGAACGTTGCCACACATACAGGCGCCGTGTGCGCAAGGCAGTAGCACTTGTAACGGGGTGGTTATATGAATATATATAAAGAAAGTTGCGTGGCAGATGTATGATAAGTACATCAATGAGTTTGTGAAGTCTTAATATAATTGCTCTGGAGTGCAATTATATTAAGACTCGAGCCGCATTCAGGAAGGAACAGCAGAAGTGTGGTCTGCTACAAGTGCGCCACCGACCTTTCTGCATACTGATTGTACACAGTTCTCTAAGTTGATCTGAATATCGCAGTATACGTAAAGCAAATGATGTCCAATAGTTCAACGCGTTTTGAAAAGCCCTGAAGCTTCCATCAGACCTTTGTCGTTAAGCGTTGATAGAGAGCGCTTGCAGTGGCACTGACGCTTATCATCATGCTAGCGCTGTGAAGCACATTGTATACTGACAGCGATTTCAAAATGGCTGCCCCCGGTACACAGGGCCATGTCGTTTTGTCAGCGCTCGTCCCATGTTGTTCTTCCCTTTTGTCTATAGTTTTTTAAAGACGATAGTCTTTCTTGGGGAACTTAAACGCAGAAGTTTTGGTCTGTCTTTCTGTTTGTTGGCACGTCACTCGATTCAGCCACCCGGCCAATGTTGAACCACTTGCTTACCGCCCACCCATCTTGAACTGGTACGGCTGTTCCTACTTGTGAACGTTGTCCATCAAAAAGTAAATATTACGCATATCTGAGGCGCAACATCACTAGGTAAGTATTAGGTTGTCTGTTCCTTTAATAGAAAATACATAGATACGCAATTTTAAAGACCCTAGTTTCTCAAGCTGCTCTGAAAATGCGACTGCACTGAAACGTGTCTTCCTCCGTCCCCTCTGCACAAGCTCATGTTGTGTTTCGGTTTCGGTTCAGTATTGCATTGTACGAATGACAGGGGGCGCCGCTCTGGCATTCCTGTTTTCCCCAGGCGACGTTTAAATAAGAGAGTTTGTGGAGAGTACTCGTTGAGTGCGGACGTTTCTTCTCCTTCGGCGCATCGCGCCAAACCACGTGTTCGGGCTGGCCGGCGTCCCCGCCGGTCCCTTTGGTCACCGCCGGTCTTCACCTGCCGCTGCGCCGGGACTACAAGCCCGCAACACAGCACTCATGTTTCCCGACGTATTGCCAGATGGCGTCCATATCTCACGCAGCGCCTCTTCCATCGTCTTTAGACGACATTTGCAGCGAAGCACGCAGATACGCGGCCAATTTTTCATGCTGTTTATTACTATTGTGAAGAAGAAGATGCGCCTCCATCCAGCAGCATCGCCAACGCTCGGCTCGCTCGGCTCGTGTTTTCGGATCGCCGCTGTGCCTCTGGACGCTTCTTCTCGCTCGTTTGCCGCTGACGACCATTACGTCTTTCAACGACCAATAAACCTCTTCACATTTGGTGGAGGGTGCTGTTCATCCCCGTCGCTACACCCTGGAGCTGCGTAGCCGGACGCTACCGCCGATCATGACTGACCACGCAAACCCACCGGCGCCTTCGTCCCTGTCCGTCACCTGCACCGGGCTTCCTCGGCTCCGGGACCCAAAGGTCTTCAGCGGTGCAGATGAGACCGACGTGGAAGACTGGCTTGACCACTACGAACTGGTGAGCGCGCATAATAAGTGGGATGACCCCGCCAAGCTAGGCTACGTCATATTTTATCTGACTGGCGTTGCCGAATTGTGGTACAACAACCACAAACAGAACATCCCCACATGGACCGTCTTCAAGACGTCCTACTCTGAAGTATTCGGTCGACCAGCTGTCCGCAAGCAGCGCGCAGAGCAACGCTTGCGCGTCCGCTCACAGCAGACTGGGGAAAGCTTCACAAGCTATATTGAGGACGTCGTCGACCTTTGTCGACGGGTCAACGACACCATGCCCGAAGCTGACAGGATCAAACAAATCCTGAAGGGCATTGACGATGGCGCATTCCAAATGCTCTTGGCTAGGAATCCGGGCACAGTTTCAGAAGTCGTCAGCTTGTGTCAGAGCTACGACGAGTTGAAGAAGCAGCGCGTTCTGACTCGGCAGCCTCCACGGGGTGGCGAGTCGCTGTGCACTCTCGACACCATGCCTGACCATTCGACGTTGCTTCAGCAGGTTCGAGACTTCGTCCGCGAGGAAGTTGCCCGCCAACTTTCCTTAATGCCTTTTACTCACGAGCCTACCACCCGTCTGCCCACCCCGCTCCGCACTGTTATTTCGGAGGAGGTTGCCCACGCTGTTCCCCTTGCGCGCCGCGAGCCGCCTCCATCCAGCCCTGTTCACTACGCGCGTGCATCGGAGCCTGTGGCCGCTCCTGTCGCCTATGCGCAAGCCGTGCAGCCTGTAGCCGCGCCCCTCACGTATGCTGACGTTCTGCGTAGGCTTCCGCAACCACCTTCCACTACGCACTCGCAGCCCACGCAACCGCCTGTCTATCCTTCCACTTGGGCAGCACCGACAATCGCCAATCCATGGAGGACGCCTGATAATCGACCGATTTGCTACGCCTGCTACACTCCTGGACACGTCGCCCACTATTGCCGCCGTCGCCCCCAAACTTTCGCCGACCGTGCCCGGTCGTCGCAAGCCGGAAGCCAGCCCTTCCTCCAATACGTTCCTGGCCCATCACCGCGCGATGCCCCTACTCACCGCCCTGACTTCCAGCCGCAGCGCTCACCATCTCCTCGGCGGCGATCGCCGTCCCCCATGCGTCGCCGGCCCGGACCCTCCGACCAGGAAAACTAAACGCCGCAGTTCAAGAGGCAAGAACTGCGCCATCTCCGAACTGTCCAAGCCCTCACTCCTCCTCAACTAACGTGGTCGCCATAACTGTTGAAGGTGTTCGTACTTTTGCCCTTGTGGACACCGGCGCCGCCGTTTCTGTCATAGCCGCTAATCTCTGCGGTGTATTACGAAAGGTAACGACGCCGCTCACGGGACTGTCGCTCCACACCGCAAGCGCGCAGCAAGTGACGCCTCTCGCAGCCTGCACTGCAAGAGTGGTCATTGAAGGCAATCTGTACATCGTTGAGTTCATTGTCCTTTCTGCCTGTTCGCATGACGTCATCCTCGGGTGGGACTTCCTATCCCGCCATAATGCCGTCATCGATTGCGCACGCGCCGAAGTTGAGTTTTCCCCATTGTGTGACGCCCCATTACTTGACGCTCTTCATCAGCCGCCCAAGCTGCTCGTTCGTGAGGATACCGACATTCCGCCTGGCACTTTCGCACTGGTCCCTGTCTCCTGCAACGCCCACACCGACGCTACAGTCTTTTTCACGCCGTCCGATGTCTTCACGAGTCGTAGAGCTCTGCCCCTACCTTTCGCAACGATTGACATCGCCGCCGGCAGCAGCAATATATTCGTCTTGAATCCGCTCTCTGCACCTGTCACGCTGCTTGCAGGCGAATGTCTCGGCCGCGTGGAAGATCTCGACTCTTCGTCTTTGGTTGACGTCCCGGATGACTGCTGCGACCCACCAAATGCCCTGTCGGCACTCGGGGAGTCATCCAGTGATATATTTTCCAGTGCCATCGCCGATACCCTCACCCCTGCCGAACACGCTGACCTACTTGCTCTTCTGCACGAGTTCCGGAACTCTTTCGATGTGTCGCAACCTCAACTGGGCCGCACGTCGCAAGTACAACATTACGTGGACACCGGTTTACACCAGCCGCTGCGTCAAAGACCGTACCGCGTCTCCGCTGAAGAGCGCCGCGTCATTAACAACCAAGTCGAAGACATGCTTCGTAGAGACGTTATTCGACCATCGCACAGTCCCTGGGCGTCTCCTGTCGTACTGGTGCGTAAGAAAGATGGATCTATCCGGTTTTGCGTGGACTACCGTCGTTTGAATAAGATAACCCACAAGGACGTCTATCCTTTGCCGCGCATTGACGACGCCATTGACACCCTTCACGGAGCAGAATTCTTCTCGTCACTGGACTTGCGGTCTGGCTATTGGCAAGTTCCTATGGCTGAAGCCGATCGTCAGAAGACTGCGTTTATTACACCTGATGGCCTATACGAGTTTAACGTCATGCCCTTTGGACTTTGTAACGCGCCTGCTACGTTTGAACGACTTATGGATAATACGCTACGTGGTCTAAAGTGGTCTATGTGCCTGTGTTACCTCGACGATGTCGTGGTTTTCTCCCATGATTTCCCTACACACCTCCGTCGCCTCAGGCACGTTTTGACTTGTCTGACCAACGCTGGCCTTCAGCTTAACCTCAAGAAATGCCGCTTCGCTGCCCGGGAGCTCGTCATCTTAGGCCACATCGTGTCCAAACAGGGCGTATTACCTGACCCTGCAAAACTTCGTGCAGTCGCGGAATTCCCTAAGCCCACGACCATGAAGGAACTTCGAAGTTTTGTAGGTCTATGCTCCTATTTCCGGCGCTTTGTTCGCAATTTTGCATCCATCATGTCACCGTTAACCCAGCTTCTTCGCGGCGACGTGAACCTCTCTTCCTGGTCCTCTGCATGTGACGTAGCCTTCGCTACACTGCGCCGCCTGCTCACCTCCCCACCTATTCTTCGTCACTTCGATCCGACGGCTCCTACCGAAGTACACACAGACGCCAGCGGGGTCGGGCTTGGCGCTGTCCTCGCTCAACGAAAGCCCGGCTATTCCGAATACGTCGTCGCCTACGCTAGTCGCACGCTGACGAAAGCCGAAACGAATTACAGCGTGACTGAAAAAGAGTGTTTGGCTCTGGTGTGGGCGCTTGGAAAGTTCCGGCCGTACTTATACGGCCGCCCGTTCGATCTAGTAACCGATCACCACGCGCTTTGCTGGCTCGCCACGTTGAAGGACCCTTCTGGCCGCCTAGCGCGATGGGCACTTCGCATCCAGGAGTACGACATTCGCGTCGTATACCGCTGCAGACGCAAACACTCTGACGCCGACGCCCTCTCCCGCTCACCTTTACCGCCAGATCCAGCGTGCGCAACCACATGCGTCCACCCCTTGTCATCTCTCGATCTCGACTCCATTGCCACCGAACAACGTCGTGACCCGTGGATCGCTTCTCTTCTTGATTATCTATGTGGAACATCCACAATTCCTGTATCTCGATCCCTCCGTCGTCAAGCTTCCCATTTCACCATCCGCGATCAACTGCTTCATCGCCGCAACTACGCTGCCGATGGCCGCCGATGGCTACTGGTCATTCCACGCAGCTTGCGATCACAAGTATGCGCCTCTCTTCACGACGATCCGCAATGTGGCCATGCCGGGGTGTTCAAGACATACGAGCGCCTCGAGAGCTCCTTAGTGACAGAGGCCGCGCTTTTCTCTCCGAGGTCGTCGAAGCTCTGCTCTCGGAATGCCACGTCATTCATCGGACAACCACAGCATACCACCCGCAGACTAACGGGCTCACGGAACGGTTTAACCGCACCCTGGGTGATATGCTCTCGATGTACGTCGCATCTGACCATAGCAACTGGGACCGTGTTCTCCCTTATGTAACATTCGCATACAACACCGTGATACAAACAACTACCGGATTTTCGCCTTTCTTTCTCCTTTACGGACGCGAGCCTTCACATACTATTGACACCCTACTTCCCTACCGTCCTGATGCTTCCGAGTGTCCACCTGTCTCCGAAGCTGCTCGACAAGCCGAAGAGTGCCGCCAGCTCGCCCGCACGTTTACCTCGCAAGAGCAGCAGCGACAGAAAGAAAACCGCAGCACTTCACTTCCAGACCCTAGCTATGCCCCAGGTTCTCTCGTATGGCTCTCTGCCCCATACCAGACTCCGGGACTCTCCTCGAAGCTCGTTCCAAGGTGCGAGGGCCCTTACACCATCTTGGAGAAAACCTCTCCAGTTAATTTTCTTATCGAGCCAGTTTCTCGATCGGATGACATGCGCCGGCGTGGACGTGACATCGTCCATGTTTCCCGCCTCAAGCCGTACCATGAGCCTCTACCTGAAACTTCTTAGGTCGCCAGGATGGCTCCTTTTTCAGCGGGGGCGATTGTGAAGAAGAAGATGCGCCTCCATCCAGCAGCATCGCCAACGCTCGGCTCGCTCGGCTCGTGTTTTCGGATCGCCGCTGTGCCTCTGGACGCTTCTTCTCGCTCGCTTGCCGCTGACGACCATTACGTCTTTCAACGACCAATAAACCTCTTCACACTATGAACACAGGGCCATCTTTGAGGCTTCATGTGTATGAGTTTCAACTCTACCTGCATGTTTACCATAACTACGTATTGCAATGAACAAGAATGGGCAAGAGATTTTTCGTCATGGCTTCCGCCTGCTTAGCGACATCACTACACCTTAGACGGCAACCGTTGCTGAGGCTCCAGCGAAGGTATGGTGCTCCGAGAAGATCAACCCCATATCACAGCTGAGACCTGGTGCTCAGTGCCACCTACTTCTTCCCAAAGCCAAGGAACGATATTTTAGGAGAAAGTTTCTCGATGATGATGAATTCAAAAACTGCAGTCCGCTGCTACTTTCAGTGCAATGTCTAGACTGTTTTTGAAGATCCAATAAATGGTAGTTCACAGGAGTTCAAATGCCACGAATTGAGGGGTCATTGTACGATGGGCAAAAACATGTATCACCAACTAACCCTACTTTCAATCGTGCCATTGTATGAACATCGGCATAGTTGTTTCACCTTCATCATCAATAAGTATGGTCCAGCTTAAAATTATTTAATTCCCTGTGTACTTAAGTGACGTGGTGGTTTCATCTGTATCTGCACTTTGTCGAAGTATTCCAGCCACTTAATATAAACATAGCTGTCGCCCGTTAGTTCACAAGCATTGCTTTATAAAACGGCCGAACTTGCATCGCCCTTTTGCGTCAATGAGAAAATTTATTAAATAAGCGTTTTTATTTTTTATTAAATAAGCGCATGTGCATTATTGCACGAAACTGCGCTGTATATTGGCTAACTTTCAAGAAATTGTCTTCACTGTACAAAGCTGATATGGCGTTCACATACTGTACCGTGCTGTAGGCCGGAATCATGCTATTCTGTTTTCTCATAATTTTTGTTGCAAGGGACATCAAATGTATTGCATTATTGTATGCCAAGCCCTTTAAATGAAAAATTGTGCCTTCACAATAGCCATTACCCGACTCAACTAATGCAGCATGTAATACAGCATTTTTTTGGCAAAAGTATAACATCAAAATAGTTACCACTCCTAAACGAAATGTTTTCTGTTTTATAATAGAGTCTTTCTTTGAAAATCTGTATTGTCTGGAAGAACAACATGTGTAAAGTATAATCGGAACGCTATTCAATGTAATCACTCTTGTGCGACGGTTTCTTACACATCACCGCATAAGTTGACTGCGTCCGAACAGTTGCAGCCCGCGTCGACCAGCATGATCATACCAGTATTTGTTCAGCGGGCGAATAATATTGCTGCTTAGGACGCACGCATTGCTACGTGTGCAGCTTTGAGCGCAATCACTCTAATGTAGCCGGAGTGCTATTTTTAGCTAAGCTTTGTTGACATAAACTAGGTAAGTTAAGAGGTGGACTAGCAATTCGGTAACAAAATTTAATGAAACAGCATCTGGTTTGAAACACCCTTTTCATATAGGGTCAAAAACGAAAGCGCTAACATGTGCTTCGGCGGTGGTAAATTCTATGTAGACTGAATAATATTGAATTCCTGCCAAAAAATACAGACCGCTCCCTATGCAAGCATTCTCTCCCTGGCAGAAAAACATGAAACTTTATGTATCTTGCGAAATGCCCAGGAAACCTCACTTACTCCACCAAGCTGATGCACCGATTACGTAATGTACCGTAAGTGAGCCGAATTTGCATTATTTCGATTTTGCCACATATCCTGTTGTAAGTGGCACGGAATTTCACAAATCTTCAAATATCTGAACCTGTTGCTAAGAAAAATTGAAAGGGTGCCTGCGAGGCCAGTTTTTGAGGTGTTGGCGACATAGTCATGCCCAATAATAATACTTAATTGCATGTGTCGCATGAAGTTGCCCCTGATTTCTACTGTTGCAGTAGTCACAACTATTGATATTGCCACGTGCGTTTCTTTATTACTTTTGCTGTATTCGGTTTTCTGGCACAAAGACTGTCAGCAACGCTCAGCGCGAACCGCGCCTCATTGTTCGAGAACCTTCGCGATCATTGCAGATCGTTTTGTTAAGATTGCGCGCAAGACGCGCACACTCGAGCTTATTCTAGAATTTGCACGACAGCCAGCGATAACGCTGGAATATTCGACGGCACACGTTTAAATGCCGACGCGCTTCAGCGCTGGTCAGTTGATCGACGGTCGACGATCTGTACGCTGCTATCAGTGCATACCGTGTGTATTGCTGTAAATTAACTTTCCGTTTCCCGGCCACAAATTCGGCCAAATAAACAGTTTCATCTTGACAACGCCGACTGCTGTCTTCGTCGACGTCACGACCACGTGACATCTGGTGGAGGTGCTGCTGCTTCCATGATCCGGACGCCCCCGCGAAGCGCTGACCCAAGCCCGAGCCGCGAGGAGGACGACGGCAAAGAAAACCCGGACCGTCCAACAAGCCGCAGGCAGAAGGGACTACCGCCAGAGCACGGGCTCCTCCCCGAACAAACCAGGCAGCCCCAAGTCCCAACACCGACCGCAGCGACGATGACCGACCCCGTGCAGCCTTCGCCGATCCTACTCCGGCAGCCCAAGGAGCCGCCAATCTTCCGCGGGTCGTCATTCGAAGATCCGGAAACCTGGCTCGAGACTTTCGAAAGGGTCGCAACATTTAACAACTGGAACGCCGACGACAAGCTGCGCCATGTGTACTTCTACCTAGAAGAAGCAGCAAGGACATGGCTGGAGAACCGGGAGTCCACGCTTCGAACCTGGGATCTCTTTCGCAGTGCTTTTTTGGAGACGTTCACGAGCGTCGTCCGAAAGGAAAGGGCCGCAACCTTGTTGGAGACACGGGTTCAGCTCCCGAACGAAAACGTGACCATCTTCGCGGAAGAAATGACCCGGCTGTTCCGCCATGCTGACCCCAACATGCCTGAAGAAAAGAAGGTTCGTTTCCTCATGCGAGGAGTAAAGGAACAGCTCTTCGCTGGCCTTATGAGGAATCCGCCGAATACCGTCCAAGAATTTGTCTCCGAAGCAACAACAATCGAGAAAACGCTTGAGATGCGAACAAGGCAATACAACCGCAGCTTCTCGACCACAAGCTACGCCGACGTTCAAGCGCTAGGATCCACCGACCTGCGTGAGACGATTCGTGCAATCGTGCAAGAGGAGCTGCGAAAACTTCTACCTTCGTCACAACCTCAAGTAGATTGCATCATCGACGTCGTACGCCAGGAGATCCAGCATTCACTCGGTGCGCCTCAGCTAGTAGAGCAGCAGGCGCAAGCTATGAGCTATGCTGCTGCAGCCCGCCGTCATGCTCCTCCTCTACGCCCACGCCAAGGCGACACACCGCCGCAGTACCGTCGTCAGACGCCACCGACGCCCTACCGTCCACCTGTCGGCCAGACGCCGCCGCCGCCACCGACGCCCTACCGCCCACCTGTCGGCCAGCGCTACACCCCGAGGAAGACCGATGTCTGGCGCGCCCCTGACAACCGCCCGCTCTGCTACCACTGCGGGGAGGCCGGCCACACGTACCGCCGCTGCCAGTACCGTCAGATGGGGCTACGCGGATTCGCCGTCAACGCGCCGCGCCCGCAGCCAGGCGAACGGCCTCGCGACATCGACTACTACCTCACCGGAACACAGTGGCAAGAACGACGACCTTCCCGCTCGCCGTCGCCCGGCCGTTACATGTCACCGCATCGCCGGCAGTAGACTGTCCCAAACCGGGGCCGGTCGCCTAGCCCGTATCCGGAAAACTAAGGGCAGCAACCGATGGAGGTGCGGTTGCTGAACGACGAAATGCTGAAGATCCTCCACCGTCGACGACGCCGCGACGAAATTCCGAGCCCCCGTCACACGCCGAACGACGTCCTGAAGACGATACTTTGCGACCGGAAGCAGACCTGACGACGCAACGCGGAATCAGCGGTGCAAACCGACGTAGCCGCGACCCGACGCCGCGACGTAACCGCAACGCAAGCGGCGGATTAGCGACCTCGACGTTCTGATCGAAGGCCACAACGTCACCGCTCTCGTCGATACTGGAGCCGACTATTCCGTCATCAGTGGGCCGTTCGCAGCACAGTTGAAAAAAGTTAGGACTGCTTGGGAAGGCCCCGAGATCCGGACCGCTGGAGGCCATCTGATAACGCCGATTGGTGTCTGCACGGCAAGGGTCACTATCAATAACCGGACTTATCCTGCGAGCTTTGTAATCCTACAAAACTGCTCCAGGGATGTGATACTTGGAATGGACTTCGTAAGTGACCACGGCGCCGTTATCGACCTGAGGTCTGAGTCGATAACACTGACCTCAGACAAAGCGCTCCCGCCCCACGCGATGCCAGGCAACCATGCAATGAATGTGATAGAAGAGCAGGTGACCATTCCGCCGCGCTCCAGCGTCATTATTTCCGTCGGCACCGAAAAACCTGCGAACCTTGAAGGCGTCATCGAGGGCGATAGGCACCTACTCCTGCACCGTCAAATTTACGTCGCACGAGGTATAGCCGAGCTGCGTGACGGTAAAGCAAGGGTAGTGCTGACAAACTTCAGCCACGAATATAGGCACCTCAACTTTGGTACGACGGTTGCCTACATCAACGAACGTGTAGCCGCCAGCGATGCTTTCGCCCTCTTCGATGCCGCCGATCCTGCTTCGACGAATAGAGTTCCCGAACCGGACTTTGACGTCAACCCTAGCCTTCCGAAGGCCAAGGAAACCCAGCTCAAAACCCTGCTCCTGCAATACAAGGGCTGTTTCTCGTCGTCATCGCGGGTCCGACAAACGCCCCTTGCGAAGCACCGCATTATAACAGAAGAAAAGTCTCGACCACTCCGTCAGAGCCCCTACAGAGTTTCTACTCGAGAGCGCGACGCGATAAAGAAACAAGTCGACGAGATGCTACGCGACAACATCATCCAGCCGTCCAAGAGTCCGTGGGCGTCACCCGTGGTGTTAGTGAAGAAAAAGGACGGGACACTGCGCTTCTGCGTTGATTATCGGCGCCTGAACAAAATCACGAAGAAGGACGTGTACCCCCTCCCACGAATAGACGACACCCTGGATCGACTTCACAACGCGACGTACTTTTCGTCGATGGACCTCAAGACCGGCTATTGGCAGATCGAAGTAGACGAAAGAGACCGAGAAAAGACCGCTTTTATAACGCCCGACGGCCTCTTCGAGTTCAAGGTCATGCCTTTCGGTCTTTGCTCGGCACCTGCGACGTTCCAGCGCGTCATGGATACCGTACTGGCCGGATTGAAGTGGCAGACGTGCCTTGCGTATTTGGACGACGTCGTCGTGTTTTCCTCGACCTTCGACGAGCATCTACGGCGGCTTGAGGCAGTACTTCAAGCAATCAAGACCTCTGGACTGACCCTGAAGCCAGAAAAGTGCCGATTCGCATACGACGAGCTCCTGTTTCTGGGTCATGTGATCAGCAAGTCTGGAGTGCGCCCAGACCCGCGGAAAACAGCTGCTATCGCCGACTTCGCGCCACCCACCGACAAGAAGGCCGTGCGTCGATTTCTCGGCTTATGCGCCTGTTACAGACGCTTCGTCAAAAACTTTTCACGTATCGCCGAACCACTGACGCTTCTCACGAAGAATAACGTGGAATTCAGGTGGGAAACGGCGCAAGTGCAAGCCTTTCAAGAACTTAAACGACGCCTGCAGACGCCACCTATACTTGCGCATTTCGACGATTGCGCTGATACGGAAATACACACCGAAGCAAGCAGCGTAGGACTCGGTGCCGTCCTTGTGCAAAAGACTGACGGGCTTGAAAGGGTTATCAGTTATGCTAGCCGGTCACTATCCAAGGCCGAAGCAAACTATTCCACAACAGAAAAGGAATGCCTTGCCATCCTCTGGGCTACGTCAAAGTTTCGTCCCTACCTCTATGGCAGGCCCTTCAAAGTTGTCAGTGACCATCACGCCTTGTGTTGGCTAGCTAACTTGAAGGACGCTTCAGGTCGTCTCGCACGATGGAGTCTGAGGCTTCAAGAATTCGATATTACCGTCGTGTACAAGTCCGGACGAAAACACTCTGACGCCGACTGCCTGTCTCGTGCCCCCGTCGACGCGCCGCCGCAAGACGACGACGATGACTGCTTCCTCGGAACTATAAGTACCGACGACTTCGCCGAAAGGCAACGGGCCGACGCGGAACTGGGGGGCCTTATTGAGTACCTCGAGTGCAAGACCGCCGTTGTTCCGAAGGTATTCAAGCGAGGACTGCCGTCGTTTTTCTTACGGAACGGTGTTCTCCTCAAGAAGAACTTCTCGCCCGTTCGAACCGGCTACCTTCTCGTCGTGCCCTCATCATTGCGACCAGAAGTCCTCCAGGCCCTACACGACGACCCGACGGCTGGACACCTCGGTGTTTCCCGCACGCTCGCCAGAATACAGGAAAAATACTACTGGCCAGGCCTTGCTGCCGACGTCGCCCACTACGTTAAGACTTGCCGAGATTGCCAGCGACGGAAGACACCGCCGACCAGGCCGGCGGGACTTCTGCAGCCAATCGAACCACCTCGCCGGCCGTTCCAGCAAATCGGGATGGACCTACTGGGGCCGTTCCCGACGTCGACTTCCGGCAACATGTGGATCGTCGTAGCAACTGACTACCTCACCCGCTACGCCGAGACAAAGGCCTTGCCCAATGGCAGTGCCGCCGAGGTAGCCAAGTTCTTCGTGGAGAACATCGTCTTGCGTCATGGCGCCCCAGAGGTCCTCATCACAGACAGAGGTACCGCCTTTACTGGGGACTTAACTCAGGCGATCTTCAAATACAGCGAGACGAGCCACCGCCGCACTACCGCCTACCACCCGCAGACCAATGGCCTCACCGAACGTCTAAATAAGACCATCGCCGACATGCTGGCCATGTACGTCGACGTTGAGCACAAGACGTGGGACGCCGTCCTTCCGTACGTCACCTTCGCCTACAACACGGCCGTCCAAGAAACAACACAGATGACGCCGTACAAGTTGGTCTACGGAAGGAGCCCGGCGACGACGCTCGACGCCATGCTACCAAACGTCACCGACGAAGAAAATCTCGACGCCGCCGCTTACTTACAGCGCGCCGAAGAAGCACGACAGCTCGCCCGCCTACGGATCAAGAACCGGCAGACGACTGACAGCCGCCGCTACAACCTTCGACGATGCCACATGGAATACCAACCCGGTGACCGTGTATGGGTATGGACGCCAATACGCCGACGGGGACTCAGTGAGAAGCTTCTTCGACGGTACTTTGGACCGTACAGGGTACTTCGACGCCTCGGCGCACTCGACTACGAGGTTGTCCCTGACGGCATTACGAACTCTCAACAGCGCCGTGCACGACCTGAGGTCGTCCATGTCGTGCGCCTCAGGCCATATTACGCGCGTTAGCAAATCTGAGGACTCTCATTTTGCTTTATTATTGTGCTTTCTTGTGCTATTGTTTATTGTACTTTGTTGCTTTATTCTTGTTGTTTATTGTTGTATGCATCGGCCTGTTCTGTCTTAAGCATCGGGACGATGCATTTTCAGAGGGGGGCATTGCCACGTGCGTTTCTTTATTACTTTTGCTGTATTCGGTTTTCTGGCACAAAGACTGTCAGCAACACTCAGCGCGAACCGCGCCTCATTGTTCGAGAACCTTCGCGATCATTGCAGATCGTTTTGTTAAGATTGCGCGCAAGACGCGCACACTCGAGCTTATTCTAGAATTTGCACGACAGCCAGCGATAACGCTGGAATATTCGACGGCACACGTTTAAATGCCGACGCGCTTCAGCGCTGGTCAGTTGATCGACGGTCGACGATCTGTACGCCGCTATCAGTGCATACCGTGTGTATTGCTGTAAATTAACTTTCCGTTTCCCGGCCACAATTTCGGCCAAATAAACAGTTTCATCTTGACAACGCCGACTGCTGTCTTCGTTGACGTCACGACCACGTGACAATATTACACCGGAGGCCAAAACAGTGAAACGCCGTAGTAATTTGACACGAATGATATTTTCGATTGTTTCTTGTACATGCAAGGCAAATGTGTCTACACTCTAGCAATGTTACGAGTGTTATGTTATGAAATGAGATTTCGCAACACTCCTTGGTCAATCCTTTTCTTCTGTACCATACCACTACCAATGTCTTGTCTAAAAAGAGCACCGCTATCATGTTAAAAACGCAAAGTGATCGCAGTTTGTATGACAGTGTTACCCGCCACGGTGGTCTAGTGGCTATGATGCTCGACCACTGACCCGCAGGATGCGGGATCGAATCCGGGCCTCGGTGGCCGAATTTTCGATGTTGGCGAAAATGGTTCAGGCCGGTTTACTTTTGGAGCCCTCGACTACGGCATCCCTTATAATCATATTGTCGTTTTCGGACGTTCAGCGCAAGTTATTTTACTTTGTGACAGGGTTAGGGTGTATTGAAACGCAAGGCCAGCGCGAAATCGTGCGAAAACACATTCTGGCGCCACCCTAGAGCCCGCCACCTTCTTAGCCGCTTTCTTCGCTCATCCAATAAATTATTCGCTAAGTTTTGCGTTATTCACCTGTTTTCTGCAGATTTACAGTAAATAAAGCGGCAAATACTGTTATATTTATCAGCCAGCCTTTGGCTATTTATTTTTTAAAGCCAGTGCTGCTCATCTTAAAGATACACTATTCCAGCAATAGCAAAATAGAATGTGTGTTTCTCTTTTGGGGTTAATAATTTCGCGGAAGTAAAACACTATTTCCGTTTTCTACTGCAGAATAAGCCATGGTACAGCACTTGCGAAGCCACCAGTGAATGCGCTACCGGATATTGCTGCATGTTGCCGATATGGGGTGGCGCTCCAACGTGCCAACCTCTTGCAGTATTAGGCGCACAATGTAGCACCAGGCCCTACAGTGGAGTATACAAGTATTGCTGCCCGTGTGTTGACGGAGGTAAAGTGAAATATTATTTTGGCGGCGATGTTCTACGCCCATTCTAAGCAAGCATTGTTGCAGTGCTTCCATTTGGCCCCAGCGTACAGTATGCATCTTCTCATGAGCTCTTTTATTTTGCACCCATCTTTTTTTGTATAAAAATAACGGCCAATTACACGAAAGTGGGTAGTGCGCTTATGATCCTTACGCGCAAGCCTGACGATTTCGTGTGCCTTGCGACAGCATTAACTTCCATCGATGTACCAAATACATACGAGTTTTCGAAACATCTACTAAGACACACCCTAGTCAATATTAATTTTAGGCATAAATGTTTCTGGGGAAAAAACATGCCCCTGAAGTGTGCATTGATATTGTATTGATGAGTGGTAATTTTGATATGTTGATAATGGCGTTTCTGGCAAAACAACTCTGATTTGGAATAATTATTTACATCATTCGCACTCTATGCTAAGATTCTGCTAATTGACAAATATCAATCATATATTTGCACTGGGAAACTTGTTTCAAGAGCAATATTTAGCATGATCACACATGTCATTTTATCAGAAAATGTACAAAGTATACTAATGAGTATATGGTTGGAGCACTATTGAATTTTCCAGATAGCACAGGCACATGCGTCAGAATTATGTGTTTATTCTTCCTGCTGCGGCCTGTAAACTAGTGCACCTCGAAGTGTACCAGTTTGAGCTCGGCGGTTCTAATCTTTTCGTGATATCGCCGAAAAATAGCGTTAGGAAGCCTGTTGCAAGCAGTTGATATCAGCTAATACATAATATTCAATAGTTCGCTATTACAACAAGATCATTAGAATTTCACAGAATGCGACGACCACACCAATACTTCGCTTTTCTATTTTAACAGCGTTGCGTCGCCCTGCGCAGGTTCGATAGTCCAGTATTGTAACGCAAAGCCTTACGCTATCATGTAATGAAACGCACTGCAGCTTGCCTATAAACAAAAAGTTGTTCGGGCGTTGTTATAGCTTGCGCTAGCGCTGCGAAATATTACATCAGTGACGGCAGCGGCATATCATTTCAACGTTCTTTTGCGGACGGTAAATAGCGTCCAGCTGAAATTTAAACATGCCGGCGCCAAATGAAGGGGTTGGTGCCCATTTGAATCTACCAAGTCTTCCTTATGTACCCAGTTACCCCTCTGTGATAACTAACATTTCATTTGCTTTTCAGTTTTGCTTCATAGATTCGACAGCGTTTTGCTTGGGACGAATCGCCAGAATTTCTGAGAGCCATATTCCTGTAGCTGGTGCTGCAGTAATCACAGGATACAAAGATTATCATTTTACTTGTTCTTCTTGTTGCCTATAGCGGTCCCTTATAGCATCTACCACAGGCTGCATAAAAAAAAAGGACTGAAAGCCAACTACGGTTGCGGCGGGCTCTCTGTAAATACTGCTCGTCGCTCGGCAGACAGGACGCATTTCTGCACCGATAATGCACAGATAACAATATATCTTTCCGCCGTGCAGGTCGCGGGCGAACACCAGCTGGTACAATTCCGTGGCGTATAATCCACTTGATACGCCTACCGGAGAGGGCACGACTGATTTAGTGAGTCGTGTGGATCTGCTATGCGCATACCTGAAACAACTTATTCGCACCACCTGCTCGACGCTACTCTGAAACGTTACCGAAAGTGCCATAGTCATGCTCATCAATGAAATCACGATGCAATCCACAGCATTCATCTGATATTGCATTACTAACAAATTCCACATTGAAATAAGGAGTTTGGATACGTTATGCATTGACAAGGATATTATGCCGAAAGTGAATCCCTTTGATTGATTTTCATGACGTGTCACGATGAAGACAGCCAAAAAATGCCAGCATGCTGGACACTATCTAGCAGAGAAATACCGATGTCTACGCGTGAAATCCTAGAAGCTCCGTTTGCCTTGGTACAATTTTGTTATAAATATATCACCAAGCATTAACGAAAGCCGTGACGTGCGCCGATCGCCCGCATTACCGCAGACTTGAGAGCGGCCGCACGATAAATCATTCGGCACTTCCTTGCTGCGTTTTCTGGAATACCCGACAACATAATGCCCAGCGAAATGCATTATTTGCGCTCCCGAATAAATAATACACTCTTGAATGAGAAGACACTGTAATAAAAATCACTTTCGCACAATTAGAGTGCATGCTTTTCCGCAGCGTATTTCACAGGTTTCATTTCAAACATCAAGATTGGGGGTGAACTCACACATCGAACGTCACTCATGCTGATTCTTTTCAACTTCACGAGGAAAAGCGTTCTTGTGGAAATGATGGCAGATGAGCATGCCCATCCAATCAAACGAGTGAATGGTGCTGGCATGTTTGCGCAAGTTGAGCCAATCGTCAAGATCATGAGCGCCCACTCCGTCGAACACACCAAGACCCCGAGTGTCGGAGGTAGTGACGAAGACATTCCTCCAGGAATATATGTTTGCGTGTATCGTACTTGCGCCACCCGAAACCGAGGTGGGATTGTCGTGATTTTGATTGCTTCAATTCTCCATCATGGATACGGGAAAAGTCTACTTCAACCATTCTATTACATGTAGCTTAAGCACAGCTGTATTTACAACATAGGTTTACTCAAGCAAAGGCGACCAAAATGGCGACTTTATAATGATTTGTACCATGTCGTTTTCCTTCACCACTTTAGCGCAGCGACCTTGCGTTGGCTGTTGCGTATGAGCGGATCACATTCTGACCCATAATTCATTGGAGTGAAACATTTCAATTTCCTAACTGCATTGTCTTGCTAATGCGCTGTTTTTGCTTGCAGCCGATGGCGCATAATTGTAGCTTTTTTTCTGTTGCAGCGCGTTGCGATACACGCATGTTCTTGTGTGTACCACCAAATGTTGATGGTTACAACTTCATTATGTCTCTGAAGAATCGCAAATGAGGAAATAAATGTTGACACCTTTTTTTGAAGGTTTCCTTCTCAAATCAATGCAAAACAATAAAGTCTTCTTTTTCTACTTCTTTATCATTGCTTCTAGCGCTCTGTAGTTTTATTACAGCGAATGCTGTTTTGAGATTACAACAGCCGATTTTGATAGCCTCGTAGTCCGTCGCCGCGGGTGTCCGTTACCGCTACCATACGAAATAACAAAAGAAATATCCTAAAAGAAGCCGGGTTTAAATCTATGACATATGCTTCGCAGGCCAGTATCCAACCACAGAGCCACGATGGCGATTGAAACTACTTCGCAATTAGGCCCTATACAGTGGTCATTTCAGGCCAGAAATCACGTTAAACAATTGAATATTGCGTACTAAAAGAGTAAGATAAAAGCTAGGGGTCCCACAGTGCGATTTGGGTAAAGAGTGGGTCGTAGCTTCTTATTCATTGCACAGGGCTCAGCCATAATCCTTCATCGTCATCAGCCACAGCATCAACAGAGTACGCTTAATGCCTTACATATTTTTAGCGGCTACCTCGTTTATCCACAGAAGGCTGAAAAAATCTTGCCGAAAAAATTTCTTCGCGAGGTGGGATTCCAAACCGCCTAGTCTGAATCCGAAAGACAGCGTCCCAATTACGCGGCGATCTAGGCACGCTAGCAGCGCATATCATAGCCTTGTATAGTGCAGTGTGACAAGGGGGTGGGAAAGGGAAGTGAGTGTGAGGAGGAGAGAAGTGGTGGTTCGAGTACGGAAGAGACTAAAGCATAGCACAAAAAGAATGAAAGAGAAAGAAACGCAGAAAGAAAAATTTGGCAGATCCCACATACCGTGGGAATCGATGTTATGCGAAGCATGCGCGGGATGGTGACTGTGGCGTAATTTTTCACATCAAGCGAAACTTTACGGAATGACGCTATAGAAATATGGAAGTGGTATGCGCACACTCATATGTTGAAGAGTCGCATATCTATTATATAACCAGTTGTTTACAGTTGTGTAACGATGGCAACAGCAACATGGGTGTTACCGACATCAGACGCGGCAAGCTGATATGTAGTGCTTATATTCTTCAATAGTGGATAGCGCGAATCCGAACAGGGCAGAGAAGGAACAGATGCACAGGACAGGCGTTACTCGCAACTAAGCTTCATTCAGAAAAGTTCCCCTAGATATATACACAGCAGAGCGACACGGGCAGGCGCACTGCACGTACGTTACAGTCACACTTGCAGTTGTTACAATTGCGTTACAGTTGTTATGCTTATACTTGTCTGTTATGACATAGAACGCACGCACGTCTCACGAACCCGTGTGTATGTGTAGAAGGGGTTCTTGACAGTTCTCGAACAAGGTCATCATCACCGTGATCAGTGAGCACCAGCAGCTGGACCGGATTTGTTAATCGGATCCGTTCATGATCGCGGCTATGAGGAGTCTAAGTGTAGTGAAGTGCGAGGTATAGTGCAGCTGGTGGAAATCCTAGATGCCTCTTACGATGAAATGATCTATAATGCCTCCTGTTGTGGACGCTGAAGCGAGGTCTTTTGATATCCTCTCCACATCCAATCCGTCTTTCACGCAATATAAGAACCAAGCATTTTTGGGTCTTGATAAATCAATGTTTAAGACACCGGTAATGATGAGAGGCCTGCTTCGCTCAGCAGGGTTACTGTAGGAAGCAGTGAAGCCGGTTTTTGCGTAATCCCCGTGGTCCACGTTGCGGACCATGTAGACGAGTGGATGGTATTTAAATGAGCGTCTTCCATGGGTGTTCTGTCTTCATTTTCCTCACTTTCCTTGCGTTCGCCGCGGTGGTGTAGCGGTTAACGTGCTCGGCTGCTGACACGAAGATCGCGGGTTCGATCCCGGCCGCGGCGGTCGCATTTGGATAGAGGCAAAATGCTAGATGCCTGTGTTCTGTGCATTCTCGGTACACATTAAAGAATACCCAATGGTCAAAATTTCCGGAACCATTCGCTATGGCGTCTCTCATATTATATCGTGGTTTTCGGACATAAAACCCCAATAAATATTATTATTATCACTTTCCTTGCGTGTCAATGTGTGTGTTCGCGGTTACTGTGTCGGCTGAGACTATCACCTGTGGCACATACTCGCCTAACACTAACTCTGGTTTACGGGTATGTGCCACACGTGACTGAGAGAAAGAGTTTTATGACGTACGCGACAGGTATTTTGCGTTATTCATGTCATGACCAGTGAATCGTGTTCGTCATACACTAATCCCCTGCTAGGCCAATTTTGGTATATAACAAGTTATGGAGACGGCCAGGAGAGCGCCCAGACGTAGGCGGCTAGATAGATAGATAGATAGATAGATACGTAGATAGAAACGGCCAAAGTGCCTCAGGTTCGCTAAGAAATGCTTCGCATTTAAAAAGAGAGACAGAGAGAACGTCAACGAAAGAGACAGAAAGCATTAAGGAAGAAAAGATAGAAACAAGAAGGAAGCAAGAATTGCGTCATCTAGCGATCGGATACCGCGCCATCTGGGCAAGCCGCGCATGCGCAGTAGCTAAGCCACGCCCACCGACGAAGACATCGCCTGCAACCTCCGCTTTATAGTGCATAGCTTGGCTGCGTACTCCCGAGGAGGATAACTGGATGGATAAATAGCAATGGCAGCACAGTAAAGCTGACATCGTACAGTTTATGTGAGGGGAACTGTTTTCTGGTCATTTTGATGATTTACCACATGTCCTTCGGTGTGCTCTTAATGCCATGCGGGGTTTTGAAGTTGTAGTTACTAACAGCTTATAATATGAACAAGGTTTCGAGTTTTCCTGTAGCTCGAATTAGTGAAGTTAATGGTGAAGCCATCAAAATCACTTTACTGTAATGGATGCCACCAAATACCATACCTGCACTCTTTCGTGCAATCATATAAAACAATATCAATACATTATCGTAGGCTTAACGTCGCAAAATCGCGATGTTATGAGGGACGTCATAGTTTAGGCTTCCGGAGGTTTCGGCTATCTGGTGTTTTTTGACGTGCACTAACATCGAACAGTACACAGGAATCTAGCATGTCGCATGCATAAAAATGCGACCGCCGTCTACATTGCCACTGACACTGCAGACAATATATTATGTGCATCACTCGATTCAAGGATATGTCAACTGGGCTGTCATGCAAGCCTCAACGACACTGATCTGTATAGCTGGGTGAAAGAACTATGCACCACGAACTTGAAACAGCAGCAGTTTAATGCAGTGCCGCCGTTCCCGAACCGGTTCGTTCCCTTCTTCCGGCGTTTTCTAAATCAGTCGATGATTCCGCATTAGTTTTTTTAGCGAAACTGCTCTAGCTCGGCGTAAAGTGTCTTAAACCAAAATTATCATTATCATGAACCATAATCCAGCACAAGCTCTCCTCGTCCTCTTCCTCCTATTTGGCCTCTTCTTTACCTTCTGCTTCGCTCCCAGAACACGCGCGCCGATTTTTCTGGCGCATAGCAATGGGGAAGCACAATGCGAAGGAGAGATCTGAATGCGAGGAGGAGCGTGGAAAAAAAAAAGAAAAAGCCGGCAGATCCCACGCATTGTGGGAATCGATGTAATGCGAAGCAGCCAGCAAAGAGCTGCATACATTGTCTTGTATGCCATTGAGGAAAATGCGTGTCATGGGTTTCATGTTAACTCCTATTATTTATGTTCGTCACACAGTAACGTCGCGCAATACCAACTTCGGAGTCGATCAAGCTAGAGAAACGGCCGCCAGCGCCCCATGAGCGTGGCACGTAGGTCATGCTGTACATGACATACGTGTCATGACTTTCATGTTAACCCGTGTTATTTATGTTCCTCACACGGTCACGTCGCAAGATACCAATTTTGGTGTATATCAAGCTAGCGAAACGGCCGCCAGTACCCCATGAGCGTGGCACGTAAGTCATGCTGTACATGACATGCGTGTCACGATTTTCATTTTAACTCGTGCTTTTATGTTCGTCACACAGTCACGTCGCGCAAAACCAATTGCGGGGTAGATCAAGCTAGCGAAACGGCCGCCAGCGCGCCATGATCGTGGCACGTAAGTCATGCTGTACATGACATGCGTGTCATTATTTTCATGTTAACTCGAGTTATTATGTTCGTCACATAGACACGTCAGCAATACCAATTTCGGGGTAGATCAAGCTAGCGAAACGGCCGCCAGCGCCCAATGAGCGTGGCACGTAAGTCATGCTGTACGTGACATGCGTGTCATGATTTTCATGTTAACTCGTGTTTTATGTTCGCCACACAGTCACATCGCGCAATACCAATTTCGGGGTAGATCAAGCTAACGAAACCGCCGCCAGCGCCCCATGAGCGTGGCAGGTAAGTCATGCTGTACATGACATGCGTGTCATGATTTTCATTTTAACTCGTGTTATTTATGTTCGTTGCACAGTCACGTCGCGCAATACCAATTTCGGGGTAGATCAAGCTAGCGAAGCCACCGCCAGCGCCCCATGAGCGTGGCACGGAAGTCATGCTGTACATACATGCGTGTCATGATTTTCATGTTAACTCGAGTTTTTATGTTTGTCACACAGTCACGTCGCGCAATACCAATTTCGGGGTAGATCAAGCTAGCGAAACTGCCGCCAGCGCTCCATGAGCGTGGCACGTAAGTCATGCTGTACATGACATGCGTGTCGTGATTTTCATGTTAACTCGTGTTATTTATGTTCATTACACAGTCACGTCACAAGATACCAATTTTGGTGTATATAAATCCAGCGAAACGGCCGCCAGCGCCCCATGAGCGTGGCACGCAAGTCACGCTGTACATGACATGCGTGTCATGATTTTCATGTTAACTCGTGTTATTTATGTTTGTTACGCGGTCGCGTCGCAAGATACCAATTTTAGTGTATATAAAGCTAGCGAAACGGCCGCCAGCGCACCATGAACGTGGCACGTAAGTCATGCTGTCATGACATGCGTGTCATGATTTTCATGTTAACTCGTGCTATATATGTTCGTCACACAGTCACGTCACGAGATACCAATTTTGGTGTATATCAATCTAGCGAAACGGCCGCCAGCGCACCATGAGCGTAGCGTGTAAATCATGCTGTACATGACATGCGTGTCATGATTTTCATGCTATGACTTGTCATTTATGTTCGTCATACAGTCATGTTACGCCATACCACGTCGCGCAATACCAATTCTGGTGTATATAAACTTAGCGAAACCGCCGCCAGCGCCCCATGAGCGTGGCACGTAAGTCATGCTGTACATGACATGCGTGTCATCATTGTCATGTTAACTCGTGTTTTTATGTTCGTCACACAGTCACGTCGCGCAATACCAATTTCGGGGTAGATCAAGCTAGCGAAAGGGCCGCCAGCGCTCCATGAGCGTGGCTCAGAAGTCATGCTATACATGACATGCGTGTCATGATTTTCATGTTAACTCGAGTTTTTATGTTCGTCACACAGTCACGTCACGCAATACCAATTTCGGGGTAGATCAAGCTAGCGAAACAGCCGCCAGCGCTTCATGAGCGTGGCACGTAAGTCATGCTGTACATGACATGCGTGTCATGATGTTCACGTTAACTCGTGTTATTTATGTTCATTACACAGTCACGTCACAAGTTACCAATTTTGGTGTATATAAATCTAGCGAAACGGCCGCCAGCGCCCCATGGGCCGTGGCACGTAAGTCATGCTGTACATGACATGCGTGTCATGATTTTCATGTTAACTCGTGTTATTTATGTTTGTTACACGGTCGCGTCGCAAGATACCAATTTTGGTGTATATCAAACTATTGAAACGGCCGCCAGCGCACCATGAGCGTAGCGTGTAAATCATGCTGTACGTGACATGCGTGTCATGATTGTCATGTTATGACTTGTCATTTATGTTCGTCATACAGTCATGTTACGCCATACCACGTCGCGCAATACCAATTTTGGTGTATATAAACCTAGCGAAACCGCCGCCAGCGCCCCATGAGCGTGGCACGTAAGTCATGCTGTACATGACATGCGTGTCATGATTGTCATGTTAACTCGTGTTTTTATGTTGGTCACACAGTCACGTCGCGCAATACCAATTTCGGGGTAGATCAAGCTAGCGAAACGGCCGCCAGCGATCCATGAGCGTGGCACTGAAGTCATGCTGTACATGACATGCGTGTCATGATTTTCATGTTAACTCGAGTTTTTATGTTCGTCACACAGTCACGTCACGCAATGCCAATTTCGGGGTAGATCAAGCTAGCGAAACTGCCGCCAGCGCTCCATGAGCGTGGCACGTAAGTCATGCTGTACATGACATGCGTGTCATGATTTTCATGTTAACTCGTGTTATTTATGTTTGTTACACGGTCGCGTCGCAAGACACCAATTTTGGTGTATATCAAACTAGCGAAACGGCCGCCAGCACACCATGAGCGTAGCGTGTAAATCATACTGTAAATGACATGCGTGTCATGATTTTCATGTTATGACTTGTCATTTATCTTCGTCATACAGTCATGTTACGTCATACCAATTTTGGTGCACATTCGATGAACCAAGCGACCAGGAGAGCACAAAGTCGTAGGCGGCTAGATAGATAGATAGATAGATAGATAGATAGATAGATAGATAGATAGATAGATAGATAGATAGATAGATAGATAGATAGATAGATAGATAGATACGCTCAAAGTCGCAGAAGTTCGCTAAGAAATGCTTCGCATTTAAAAGAAAGAAACAGAGAGACAGACAGAACAATAACAAGAAAGAGATCTTGTACAAAATTCTTCATGAGGCGTCGGAATTCTAACCCTCGTACTCGTCTATCCAGCAACGCCAGCAGAGCATAGCATAGCCTTGTGTAGTGTTGTATAGCAAGAGGGTAGAAAAGTGAAATGAGGGTGAGGAGAAGAGGGTAAAGCTTAGCATATAAAGAATGAGAAATAGAGAGGGAGAGAAAAGGTAAGTGCAGAGAGAGAGAAATAGAGAGAGAGAAAGATTGAGAAAAAGAGGAAGCAAGCGGGAAATAGAGAGTGAGGCAAAAATAGGAAATAAAGTGAAGGAAAAATCGAAATACACGAACACAAATAAACAGAGACAATGACGGAAAGAACAGAGAGAATAGAAAAAAGAGAGAGAGAGATAGAGAAAACTAAATAGAATTACAGAAGGCCGCCCAGCTCGGTAGAAAAATATAGAGCAATAGATAAATAGGTTGCCCAGCGAGATGCCACAGACATCTGCTTCGCTGTTCCAAGCTTTTCGTGCCATTGTGCAAACTTCCCGCGTGGTCTTTACCGCGGGTCTGTCAAGCTTGGCGTTGCGTCCTTATCCGTAGACAGAAATCTATCATCATCATGGGCCGGCGCGCTCCCTCTTCTTCAACTTCTCATTCACTCCCTGAAGATGTGCGGTATTTTGTCCGGGGTGGGATGCGTTAACTCTGATTGGGGAGAGAACAAGTACAGAGAGAGAGAGAAAAAGATAGGAAGAACGATAACTATAAATTTTGAAAAAAAAGAAGTCCCTGGAATGGCGGCATCCGAACTCGAGTACCCGCGATCCGAATGGGATCGTCGAAATCACCAGACTATCCATTCACGCTAGCAGAGCAATAGCATATTATAAGAAGAGGGTGGAAAATGGCAAAGAGGGTGACGAGGAGGGAAGAAGGAGGCAGGAAGTAAAGCATAGCATCGAAAGGAAGACAAACAGAGAAGTATTAGAATGAAAGAGGAAGCGATAACGATAAAGAAGTACATAAAGATAGAAAGGAATAGAAATAAATAGATACACAAAAGGCACAAGAAGAGAAAGAAGGAACAAAGAGAGAAAAATTGGCCGCGTATATGCGTGCTTCGCTGCAAATGTCGTCTAAAGACGATAGAAGAGACGCTGCGTGAGATATGGACGCCATCTGGCAATACGTCGGGAAACATGAGCACTGTGTTGCGGGCTGGTAGTCCCAGCGCAGCAGCAGGCGAATACCGGCGGTGACCAACGCGACCGGCGGGGACGCCAGCCAGCCCGAACACGCTGTTTGGCGCGAAGCGCCGAAGTAGAAGAAACGTCCGCACTCAACGAGTACTCTCCACACTCTTTTATTTACACGTCGCCTGGGTAGAACAGGAAAGCCAGAGCGGCACCCCATTGCAGTGCAATACTGAACCGAAACCGAAACACAACAATGAGCTCGTGCAGAGGGCACGGAGGAAGGCATGTTTCAGCGCAGCTTAAAAAACTAGAGTCTTTAGAATTACGTATGTATGCATTTTCTATTAAAGGAATACATCACCTAATACTTACCTAGCGATGTTGCGCCTCAGATATGCGTAATGTTTCCTTTTGATCGACAATGTACACAAGTATGAATCTAGTCAGCCGTTCAAGATGGCTTGCTCTTGGGCACGTGGTTAAACTTTGGCCGAGTGGCTGAGCCGAGTGACGTGCCGACAAACAGAAAGACAGATCAAAATTTCTGCGTTTAAGTTCCCTATGAAAGACTATCGTCTTTAAATAGAAGGTCGCCATACTACACAAATCCTTCAGGCTTGGCACCACTAGCGCGATGCGGCAGCAATTTCTTTTGTTTTCTCAACGGAGCATGGCTTTCCCTTTCCAAGTAGTTGCGATGGTAGTAAGTACAGACTGTGAGTGACGTTTTAAAGAAGTGTTGCTGGGGCCGAAGGTCCGCTGAATGTACCAGGACTTTGGGATGAGCCTGTTTGCAGGTTTTGTCTCAATGTCTGTGATAATGTGCAGTCAGAATTGATTACACGGTAACGATTCTCCCAGTGCTGGACAAGAGCATTTTGCTGAGCTTCCTTTATCACCATGCCGTTCTTCTGCTAATGAATATTATCGTAAAATGTCATGATGTGGCCACTATTAAATGCGAAATATCTTAAAGGGGTCATGAACCACTTTTCCAAGTAATGATCTAATGGCCTCAGTATCGGAGTGTACTGCCTCCCGAATCGATTGCCGCAAAAATTTCTCGAATCCGTCAAGAATCAGCGGAGTTACGGGGGTTTGGCGCACGCTCCCAGCGCTTTCTCTCTTTTCTCGTGCCGGCGAGCGCACTGGAAGCTAGACAGGGAGGGATGGCATGGGGGAAAGAAGTTACGCCAGCGCGCGTCATGAAACGCGATCGCTCTCCCGCTGTGATTCGCTTGCGCGAGTGCGGCTATCGTGTACTGAGGAGTGCGGCGCCGGCAAGTGGCGGCGCCCGGCGGCAAGAAGCGCATCTGATCCGAACGCCGCTCTCGATTTACATCGGCTATCGGCCAATAAGCATGCTATGTCTCTTGCTACGTACAGCGGACAGACGCCCCGCCCACCTACGAGAGTGAGAACCGGCCTCTGTTTGAAGAGAGGGTGCCTGGGGAAACGGCAACTTCGCGCTCCGCTTGTGGCCATTACGCGGCGCGCACGACTGTAATATTTGGCAGAGCAGTTCATAGCCGTGTCAGCTTTCCGCAGGATGTATTTTTTCAATCAGACCAAGGGGTGCTTCATGACCCCTTTAAGGTCGAGCTCAATCTGGTGGTGGTGTGCGGCGTGACCACCCTTACTGCGCATGCGCATACCCTCTCCACACACCTCCTCTCCACTCCCCCTCACCATTCCAGCTGTCATCTACCCCTCTCCCCCTTCCCCTCTCCTCTTTCCATCTCCAATTATCCTCTCCCCTTCCCCTATTTATTTACCCTCTCCCCTCCCCCTTTCCGTTCTTCCTCTGAAACGCGGGCTAGACATGCCGAAATTCTCTCCTGCACAACTCCGCGATGAGCTCGAGCGCATGCGCGTCCCCTCCCCTTCTCTCTCCTCTCCTACGCTGCCCCCCTCTCGCCCGCCTGTCGACCGCGTTCCCCGCTCGCCCTGTGAGAATTAAGGGCCAGGCTAGATGGAAGATGCGCGTAGCGTCCCTCTTCGCGTTCCACGACGCGAGGTCGGTAGCATGCCCAACGAACGCCAACGGAATGCGATCGTGCAAGTGCTCCGGCTTCGCATCGCTTCATGGTCCCCTTTAGCGGGAGATGGTGTACTTTATTAATGTGGCCACTATAGCTTATAGGGCACTGAAAGCGTGTCACTTCGCATACGATGCTCTAGTATTCTTGCAGTGATTGGTCTGTCGGCAGCGGTCGCAGGCGAGCTAGCATTGATATTGATTTGTGAGGCAACCACATGAATTTGTTCCCGAAAATCCTCTGTGGCTCTTCCTGCTTTAAAGGTCGTATGCGGTAGAAGCGTGTTGACCGTTCTATGTCGTGTCTGTTGTAAAGCTGGGAGGTGTCCATCAGGGAAGCGGATTGGATGGAGCTGTGCTTTTAACACGAAAGTGTTTTATGCCGGGGTCCACCAAGATTTTCATGACGTATGCCCGTCACGGAAATACGTCAGCAAAATCAATGCCATGAAATGGCAGAAAAAGTTTCTCCGACAGGAGTCGAACCCACAACCTCTCGGTCCGCGACGATAGATGGCGGGCGTTTAGCCCACTGAGCTGCCGCCAAACACAAAACGGAGGCTACATCAACGCGCATTTTATCTTTCACACTTTGCTTTCACAGTCCTTTGCATGGATGGATGAATGGATGCTATGAACGTCGCCTTTATAACGGGTTGCGTGATGTGTGCCACCAGGCTCCAAAAACAAAACAAACAAATCACAGCATATCCACGGAGTGAAGGATGATGAGTGGGCGAAGCTGCGGAGGTTCATCGGTAAACCGTGAATCTTACGTGAATTCTGCCCTGTAAATCATCACCGACGTGAGATCGGGCGCGTTTGTACTAAAGGTTCGATGAGTTATGACAACTTGCAGCTCACTTTAATTTTACATGTACGCGGTGAATTTTCATTGTTTAGAAAACCATTGCTTTAGAAAACATCTGGCGCTTTCGTTAAGCAGCTGGCGTCTTTTCGTTTTGTTTTAGAAATATCTGGCGTTCTTTCGTTTTACTTTTAGAAAACATCTGGCGTCTTTAGTTGGTTTATTACATAAATCAACGGCGTTTTATTGTTTAATCACGCACAGGAGAAATCTCATCAGGCACTACCTTGGAGGTAAAAAATGGCTGCTAATGGGAATGAGAGACAGAAGAAGTCGGCTTTTAGGTAACACTTACACTTCTACTTCTACTAACGTTTCCTACTGGAACATGCCAATGGCTGCTAATGGGGAATGAGAGACAGAAGAATTCGGCTTTTAGTTAACGCGCACGCTGCGAATTTTTTATTGTTGAACAACGCACCGGAAAAATCTCCCACCGGCACCACCTTGGAGGTCAAGATCTGGTACTAGCGTTACGACTGGTTACGCACTACGACTACGACAACTACGAGGGACGAACGGGTGCCGCGTTAAGGAGCTTCGCCCCTAAAACTCGCCGTTGCTGCGACCATCCCATTCCGCGCATTTCCAATAGAAGAGTAATTTCGTTTAAAACACCACGACGTGGTGGCTTTAAGCCAAGCCTCGCTCATGGCATCCATCCATACCGAAAAAAATCACAGCATATCCACGGAGTGAATGATGATGAGTGGGCGAAGCTTCGGAGGTTCATCGGTAAACCGTGAATCTTCCGTGAATTCTGCCCAGTACATCATCACCGACGTGAGATCGGGCGCGTTTATGCTAAAGGTTCGATGAGTTATGACGACTTGCAGCTCACTTTAATTTTACATGTACGCTGTGAATTTTCATTGTTTAGAAAACCATTGCTTTAGAAAACATCTGGCGTCTTTCGTTAAGCAGCTGGCGTCTTTTCGTTTTGCTTTAGAAACATCTGGCGTTCTTTCGTTTTGCTTTTACAAAACATCTGGCGTATTTCGTTGGTTTATTTCATCAATGAACGGCGTTTTGAACAAAATTTTTATTGTTTAATCACGCGCAGGAGAAATCTCACCAGGCACTACCTTGGAGGTAAACAATGGCTGCTAATGGGAATGAGAGACAGAAGTCGGCTTTTAGCTAACACTTACACTTCTACTTCTACTAACGTTTTCTACTGGAACATGCCAATGGTTGCTAATGGGGAATGAGAGACAGAAGAATTCGGCTTTTAGTTAACGCGCACGCTGCGAATTTTTTATTGTCCAACAACGCACAGGAAAAATCTCACCACCTTGGAGGTCAAAGCGTAAGACTGGTTACGCACTACGACTACTATGACTACGACTACGAGGGACGAACAGGTGCCGCCTTAAGGAGCTTCGCCCCTAAAATAGCTATCCGACGTTCGCCTGGCTGCCGCACGCGTTCCCCGCTCGCCCTGTGGGAATTTACTGCCAGGCCAGAGGGAAGACACAACGCGCGTAGCGTTTCTCTTGGCGTTTCACCATGCTTTGGAGGAGTGCATATCCATTATCAGTGTTTATTACGCGCTTGTTTATGCCATATTTGCGCGGGATTGACCATATGCGGTGTCCACGTATATGTGAAGAACTTCAGCTGCCGCAATGGGTAAATCATGATGATGGGCGTTAGTCGTTGGTACGAAGATTTGCCACTAGGCGTCAACGTGAGTGCGTCCACTCAGGTGGGGCTACATCTGCTAAACAACAATAGATATTATACAAGCTCTGATATACCAATGCACTCAAGCAATCAACTACTTCTGTGGCGACGCGTTCCACTTTCGTGTTATACCGATTCCTATGACAGAGGGATCAGCCATCTTTTTAGGGGCGAAGCTCCTTAAGGCGTGGGCCGTGCGTCCCCTGTATGTAGCCACCGTATAGTGGAATGTACCCACTACACGTGATAACGGTGGCGATGGCGCTGACTTTCTGCCATGAATGAAAGCGATCGTGAACGCGCTCTCGCCCTCGAAAGGCAAAACGCCAACGCCGAAAACAAACGTTCCGCTGAGCTTAACGTCATATATGACGAAAACACAATCAGGGGAACCCTGATTTTCTTTATCCCTTTATCGTACAATAGAGAGCGCTGTCCCATAGAGATGCATGCAAACTGCAGTTGGGTGACGATATACTAGATGGCGCTGGACGCATTCCATTTCTCGTCTCGTTTCCGAGAGGGCGCTCTCTCGTATTCATGCGTACAATATGGCGGTTGGGTGAATGTACGCTAGATAGCGTTGGCGGTGCAGCTGCTCTCCGATTTTAGGGGCGCGCTCACCCTCTCCTCTCCTACGTTTCCCCCTCTCTCCTACGGTCTCCCCCTCTCTCGCCTCGTGACGCTGACGCAGGCAGCGTCTGCTAGCGAGTTTCTTGATTGAAAAAACCGACTGCTCGCGCTGCACAACCGTTCACTGACCACCCCGTATATATAGGCACTGGATTTTGACCTTCAAGGTAGCGCCTGTGTGTGATTTCTCCTGTGCGTGATTAAACAATAAAAATTCACAGCGTACATGTGAAATTAAAGTGAGCTGTAAGTCGCCATGACTCTCATCGACCCTTTAGTATAAACGCGCCCGATCTCACGTTGTTGATGATGTATTGGGCAAAATTCACGGAAGATTCCTGGTTTACCGATGAACGTCCGGAGCTTCGCCCACTCATCATCATTCACTCCGTGGATATGCTGTGATTTTTTTAGACACCTCGGGATCGACGCCCTTGTTTTCCAAACACATGGCGCGAAACAGTGTGGGTAAAGGCTTCTGCACACACGTTTCTTCTCACCTTGGCATTTGCACTGATTTTGTTTCTGTTCCACTCCTCTTACGGCTTCATGCACAGGAAACTAGTAGTGCGAAGACTGGAAATGGCAGAGCTTGTGGCTTTACCCTCCTCATTTCCCTCCTCCTCACCCTCACAACACTCATCCTCACCTTTACTTCACTTCCCCACCCCTTTGCTATGCTGTAGCATACATGCCTATGATATGCTTTACATTTTTCCCTCGTACTTGCTTTCCTCCTTATACTCACTTCCTTTTTCCAAGCCCTTGCTATAGTTTACTATGCACGGTTATGTCATTACATGGCTTACATGGGTATACAGGGCTTTCTTTCTCTATTTTTCAGTTTCTTTCTCTCTGTTTTTTTTAAGTCCACGTGTTTTTCTTTCTCTATTTCATTATTTTTAGCTTTTCTGTTTTTCTGTAGTTTTCTGTTTCTCTCGCCAATAGCAACGCGGTTATATGATTCCCGTAAATGCTGGTTTTGCTACCATGCCAGAATAGCCAAAATAAAGAAAAAAAGAGCCTGGATAGCTGAGTAGTTACGACACTCACATTCGGTTCATGAATAGCCGCGTTTGAATCCCACCTCACCAAAGAATTTTATTTTGTTTTTTTCATCACCTCCTCCTCTCCACTTCTCATCTCCTCTCCTCCTCTTTTCCTCCTTCCCCTCCACTTCGCAGAGCACACTTTCGCGTAACCCTCGCTTCCCTCCTCCACCAGGTTCCTTGGCGCAGCGCTCCTTTTTACTAGGCTTTGGTCTCTCTCACCGCAGGCTATCACCTCCTTCCCCACCACTCTCCTTCATTCTCCTTAGCTCCAATTTCACCCTTTAGTATTGTATGTAATACTGAAGTCATATTCTTACAAACGAAGAATCCAGCGGCCAAGGCGGCCAGACAAGTTCTTGAGTGTCGAGAGCCAGCACAAGCCGTCATGATCTGTAACGAGAGTACAGTGGCGGACGTGAAGGTACGGTCGAAACTTCTGTACAGACCAAACGACGGCTAGGCACTCTTGGTCGGTTTCCCTCCCACCTGCAGTACTCAGTACAGAGGCTTGCCCAATTCCTGTGGTGCATAGCCGCCCGAGTAGATCTAGGCGAATGGCCCACGGACCAAGCTCAAGCTTAAACAGCTCCTCTGTTAAGTCATACGGTCATATTGTTTTTAGCTCCCAAGCAGCGAATAATGTGATCTTGTTCCCTTTTATTCTGTATCTTTATTCCAAAGGCATAGGAATGTATGACACAATCGCAATCAATTCCCCCTATGTAGAAGTACTCCTGATGTTTTGTTGTTTTATGTTCTGTATATCCTCTGTATATCTTCTGCAATCTTCTGTATATCCTTAACGGTGTAACCATACTATGCAAAATTAAGATTTTAATTGATTGATTGATTGATTGATTGATTGATTCATTGATTGATTGATTGATTGAAATGCGCCATACCGGCCCGCCAAAACATAAATTGTCACTAATTTTGGCCACGTATGTTGAGGTCTTGATGCCATTATTTATCCTCATATTTACATGAAAATTACTCATCTAAGTTGCAGACTCTCAATTCTGGCTAAAGAAAATACGGACCTGTGGACATCGATTTACTAACTACATTTACACACGTGCACGAAATAACTGTACAGGCAAGAATAACTTGCCTCCTGCAGAATTACCATCAAAGGCTGGCTTACGTTGACAGTATTAGTAGACTTACTGTGAAAGAGCGTCCATGCGAGGCTGTACAGCGTTTATTTAGTGCTTTCAACCACTTGCCGTCGAGAGGTTCCTTTTCTGACACACAGCAAATATTGGAGCAAGGTGCGACGATAATGGTGGTGCTGAAAATATTTCCTGTTTGCAACGCACGTGCACTCTTTATTGCCTTTTTAACCAGCTTAATCCGCCGTACCGCAGGGGCAATTATACTCCTCGGTCATGTTCTGTTTCCAAAGGAGCCATGCAACAATTTTTGAACATATTCAGAAACCCTGTCATCATTAAATGCTGTGAAAGCTGCTAAGTTATATATTTTGGTTCTAACACAGCGGTGAACTATGCAATCCAATGTTTTACAACTGGAGGGTATCCTGAAGAAAGAAAAAGTACATAAAGTTGAGAAGAAATATTACAGAGCCGAACCAGCTTTGGGCTTTCCTGAAGGCCCGCGAGGAGCGGAGAGCAACGGGCTAACTGTCCCAGCGTGGGAGGTGCGCTATACACCAAGCGCCTAGCCGAGAGTCCTTCAGGACGCCTATTTTGGTCAATAATATTTTACTACCACCACCTGACGGGCACGCATTTGAACGTGCATCTGACCAAGCACACAAGCTTGCGCTATGCAGTACCATTTTTTATAGACAAGCAATAATTTTTATAAAACATATTGAGAGTGAGGCACGTCTCGTTTTTCCTCACGAATTGTACGTCGAAGGGGAAATACTTTGCAGCTTTTAAAGTTACAATGAAATAGTGAACTATCAAAAACCCTTTCATTCACTTTTATTTACTAACTTGGTGGTATTGGTATTTACTATTGGTAAATTGGTATTTACTAACTGTTCTAGAAAGTCACCACCTATCACGCACAAAATTTTTCAGAAATCAAAAAAAAAACGAACGCATATTTGGTTAATTTGGAGGGAGGAGATGATCCCAATGGCGGGTGATATGAAAACTGACCCAGCCGAGCACTTTGCAATGGCGTCTTTCATGTTACGTAAGAGCAGAACTTCCCGCTATAAAATATTTGTAAAGTTTAAATAAAGTCGTGGCGCAACAAAATCTCGTCAGGAAGGAAACAGCAAGTCGCCTGACATACACAAGTGTACTGGTTATTCATTGCACTTGACATCGATTGCTGTGTTTGTTTCTTAAATTATAAGTAGCCGCAAAGAACAATTTGCCTAATTCCAGGTGCCGTAGATGTCGCGCCCTATGTTTACGCTTTAATTGAAAAAAATTCAAATTTCGCTTTTCTTGCGCAATGCTTGAAAAAATAAGGTTTCGTGACAGCGCAGCATTCAGTGGGGATGAATTAGGTGCCTGCCATGCAAGGAAGGCTGCACAGGCCATGCGCTGCGCTGAGCGCCTGTGCGAAGCGCGATTCCCCGCGAAGGAGATTTTGTTTAAACACCACGATCCAAGACATGAGAACTTGCTGAGGCTTTCCATATTAACACGAGGGCATCTAAGTACGTTAGCCACACTTCTTTGGCCATATCGGAAAAGGAAGTGATAGTACTCCAGGAAAGGGGCTAGGTAGCCTGTTGGGGGGCGGGGGTTTGGAGCAGGTGCGTTCTTGTTCTGGTTTTTGCCTTTTGCCTTGCCCACAATGCGCATGCGCAGGAATTAGTCGAGTATCCAGGTTAGATATATATTTTCTGTTCAAGCAACACAGATTTCAGTTGTGAGTAAGCACTTGTGGTGGGTGTTCACTTTCTTGTCTTCGTTTTTTTTCCGCAACTATTGCGCCAGTATGAATCAGTACTAAGTAGCCCGCTTTTCTCTTAGCGCTTATTCTTTGAGTGTTCCTGGACAACCATCTAGCCCAGCAGTCTGTTCTGCTAAACTACAAGATCCAACGTCATCCCCTTCATCCACCGAGGCATTTCCTTCTACCAGGTGCTCATTTTGATACGGTTAGCTTGGACCTTATCAGCCGTCTAAAACATTCCAGTGGTTATTGCTACACGTCCGCGTGCATAAACCGCTTCAAATGTCAGGTTAGAGGTGACACGCACGTATGACATATCAGCATCATAATTTTGAGTAGTTTTTGTCTTTACGTGGATTGCGAGGTTTGGCTTTCAACTCAGTGTAAGCAACCACTGCGTACGAAGTTCGACTCGGAACTCCTAAACTCACTCGCTAAGCTTCTCGAAACGACGGGCCTTCGCACAGTGGCTTGCCACCCGCAGGCAAATATGCTCATCAAGTGTTTTCATCGAACATACAAGGCCTTGATTACGGCGGCTAGATCACCAGAGAAGTAAGTACTGCAACTGTCTCTCGTTTTTCTTGGTATTGGCTATGTGCTCAAGTGCGACCTAAATTGTTCCTTTGCTGAATTAGTCTAGGACATTTCGATACACCTTCCGTGTGGTTTCTTCGCCCCCACGGACGCAACTTTACCATCAGTTGCCGAATACGTTTCGGAAGTGAAAGCCTTCTTCAGCCACAGGCACCCCGTGCCTGCATAATCGCATGAAACCTAGTCTCCGTACACTCTCTGGCGCTACCCTTCTTTTTGTGGTTGATTGAGCCATGCAGACGCCTTCGCAGCCACGTCATTCGGAATGCCAGTCCGTTCTTTAGCAACGTCCGGCCACCTTTCGCGTAAGCGTCGATGGCAAAATATGTTACAGTGGCTTAGCTCGTCTATGCCAGGATAACTAGCGTTAGCAAAGGTTCAGCTGATTTGTATTTTTTTATTTTATTTCACAATACTGCAGGCCCTTCACGGGCCCATGCAGGAGTGGGTTGTACGTAAATACAGTTCACAAAAGTTGGAAAAAATGAGACCATATTTACAGATCAAAGAGTATGAGCACATACAAAATGAACAAGGAATACGAACATTATGCAGTAAATAGGGTGTTCATATAAACAGTAAAACAGCAGTATAATAACTGTGCAGGCTCAAGGGACACGAGATTGTTCTTAGTGTAGAGAAGAAGAGTGGCCTCTGCGTCATTGCTCTGCGCCTCAGCGGCATCGCCATCGCCGTGAGCTCGTGGTTGCTGCGCTTGGCCGAACGCTGCTGACCGCTGCTTGTTCACACGCATTCTCTGCCAATAAATCTCTTAGCAAGTGGTGGAGGCTGCTCGGTTTCGATCGCCCTGGAACTTCGGAATCGCACTCTACCGTCTATCATGCCCAACGACGCAGGCGCCACTCATCCAACTCCTCCAACGGCACCGCCCACCGTGCTCTGCGCCGGTTCCTTGCGTCTGCGAGATCCCCCCATCTTCTCGGGCACTGACGACAAGGACGTGGACGATTGGATTTCCACGTACGAGCGAGTGAGCGTTCACAACAAATGGGACGACGACTCCAAGTTGAGTTACGTTTCCTTTTATCTGTCGGACGTGGCCAAACTGTGGTTCATAAACCACGAAGCTGACCTTCCTACGTGGTCGGTTTTCAAGACCAGCCTCACCCAGGTCTTCGGTCGGCCCGAGGTGCGAAAACTCCGCGCAGAACAACGCTTGCGTACTCGATCCCAACAGCTTGGTGAGAATTTCACCAGCTACATCGAGGACATCCTTGACCTTTGCAAGCGGGTGAACGCATCGATGTCCGAAGAGGAGAAGATCAAACACATTATGAAGGGCATTGAGGACGACGCTTTTCAAATGTTACTGTCGAAGAGTCCTCGCTCTGTCGTCGAACTCACAGAATTATGCCAGAGTTACGAAGAGTTACGCCGGCAACGTCTTCACACCAGACGTCCTTCGGCGCCTGACGACTCTCTCGCCAGCCTTGGCATCGGAGACGACCACGCTCCTCTGCTATCAAAGATTCAAGAGTTCATACGCGCCGAGGTCGCTCGTCAACTCTCTTTGATGTCTAGCGTCCCAGACCAACCACGCAGTTTGGCACCTACGCTCCGCGACTTCATCCAAGACCAGGTCGCGCAAGCTATTCCTCATGCCCGTGAACCACCGCCAGTCACCGCTCCGCTCACGTACGCCGAGGCCGTTGCCCGACCTCATCACCAGACGCTCCAGCCACCGCCTATTTATCAACCACCGACCTTTTCGCCGCCCCCTATGCCGATTCCACACAGGCCACCTTTTCCGACCCCCCAGCCGCAGCTTGGAGTTTACTCCGACCAATGGCGGACCTACGATGACCGTCCGATATGTTTTGCTTGTGGTGGTGTTGGCCACGTGGCGCGTTATTGCCGTCGTCGCCCAGCGTCCTCACCGAACATTCGACGAGTGCCGCCTTTCGCTCCTCAGTTTTCCTCTCCGCCTTCGAGCAATCCGTCCACTTCATTTCACCCTGATCGCTCATTCGCACCTACCCGACGCTCGCCGTCTCCACGTCGTCGCTCGCTTTCTCCGATGCGTCGCCGTACCGGACCCACCGAGCAGGAAAACTGATGGCCGCAGTTCCCGAGGCACGAACTGCGTCCACGTCGTCATGCACAAGTCCTCGCCCCTCTCCAGCCAACGTCATTGAAGTGTCTGTCGATGGTATCGTCGTCATGGCACTTGTCGACACAGGAGCCGCTGTATCCGTAATTTCCGCCCAGCTGTGCCGCAAACTCCGAAAAGTTCGGACGCCATTATCCGACCTGTCGCTTCGAACGGCGAACGCACAAAGCATAACACCTCTCGCGGCCTGCACTTCACGAGTCGTAATCCAAGGAGTTGTGCATATCGTGCAATTTGTTGTGCTGCCCTCATGTTCCCATGACGTAATATTAGGCTGGGACTTCCTTGCGAGTAATAACGCCGTCATTGACTGCTGTCGCGCCGAACTCGAGCTTTCTCCACTTCAAGACGTTGATGCTGTCGAAACTCCCCCTCCGTGTTATAAACTGTCCGTATTCGACGACACAACCGTTCCTCCGTGCTCTTCCATGCTTGTGCCAGTGTCCTGCGCCGCTATTTCAGATGGCGATGTTTTCTTTATGCCCTCTGACCTCTTCATTCATCGCAGATGTTCTCCACTGCCCGTCGCTCTCCTTACTCTCCACAGTGGCGTCACGAAGACGCTCGTTCACAACACACTGGCGTGGCCCTTACCTTTATTCCATGGTGAATGCCTCGGTCGCGTACAGCCGATCGACACCGTTCAGATTTTTCACGCTCCGCCTACTTCACTTTCTACGGACCTCAGCGCACTCACTTCTGACCCTGCCGTTGATCAGCCACTCCTTGACGCTTTCCATCGCTCCATCGATGCCGCAACGTCTTCTTCAGAACGAAGCCAGCTGATCACCCTATTGCAGAAGTTCCGCGCTTCTTTTGACAGCCATGCTTCTGGTCTCGGTCGCACATCGACCATTTCTCACACGATTGACACAGGAAGCCATGCGCCTCTACGACAACGTCCCTATCGAGTCTCGGCGTCGGAGCGCCGTGTTATTGACGATCAGGTTGCTGACATGCTCCAGCGAGGTATTGTACAGCCTTCAAACAGTCCTTGGGCGTCACCGGTCGTTCTTGTTAAGAAGAAGGATGGCTCCATTCGCTTCTGTGTCGACTACCGACGTTTAAACAAGATCACCCGGAAGGACGTTTACCCGTTACCACGAATCGACGACGCCCTCGACTGTCTGCAGGGAGCGGAATACTTTTCTTCGCTGGACTTACGCTCTGGGTACTGGCAAGTTCCCATGGAAGCATCTGATCACCCGAAAACAGCATTTGTCACAGCTGACGGATTATACGAATTTACTGTCATGCCTTTTGGCCTATGCAATGCCCCAGCCACTTTTGAGAGGATGATGGACCCTATTTTACGAGGCCTCAAGTGGAACACATGCTTATGCTACCTCGACGACATAGTTGTCTTTTCCGCCGATTTCAACACCCATTTAAGTCGTCTCGAGCGCGTTCTCACATGCCTCACTGACGCAGGACTTCAACTCAACCTAAAAAAGTGTTGTTTCGGCGCCCGACAGCTCACCATTCTTGGACACGTCGTATCGCGGGATGGCATCCTTCCAGACCCAGCCAAGCTTCGCGCAGTCGCCGATTTTCCTAAACCGAAGAACCTCAAGGAGCTCCGAAGTTTTGTCGGCTTGTCATCGTACTTCCGACGCTTCATTCGAAATTTCGCCTCCATATGTGCGCCCCTGACAGACCTACTTAGCGGCGACAAGGACCTTTCCGCTTGGTCACCAGCCTGCGACGACGCCTTCAACAAATTACGCCGTCTCTTAACTTCACCGCCCATCCTCCGACACTTCGATCCTGCCGCTCCTACGGAGGTTCACACTGATGCCAGCGGCGTCGGACTTGGCGCTGTGCTCGCGCAACGAAAGGCAGGGTTTCATGAATATGTCGTCGCCTACGCGAGCCGAACTTTGACGAAAGCCGAGGCTAACTACTCGGTTACCGAAAAAGAGTGTTTAGCGATTATTTGGGCCCTTGGAAAATTTCGCCCTTACCTGTATGGTCACGCATTTGACGTAGTCACTGACCACCACGCCCTTTGTTGGCTATCCACTCTTAAGGACCCGTCTGGACGTCTTGCTCGCTGGGCCCTCAAACTTCAGGAGTACGACATCCGCGTTATTTACAGATCCGGTCGCAAGCACACGGACGCTGACGCCCTTTCTCGCTCACCGGTATCGGATGACGGTGCTTACCTATGTGCCCTTGAGCCTGCACTTGCTTCACCCGCCCTACGCAACATAACGGCGGAGCAACGGAAGGATCCCTGAATCAGTGCCCTCCTCGGCATCCTTTCTGATCCTGCCACCTCTCCCTCGTCTCGTGCTCTCCGCCGCCAGGCTACCAACTTTTGCATCCGGGATGACCTTCTTTATCGACGCAACCACCTTTCCGACGGGCGCAAGTGGCTTCTTGTGATACCCCGCCATCTCCGAGCTGTTATATGCGATGCTTTCCACGCGGACCCACAGTGCGCGCATTCAGGCCTCTTCAAGACATACGCTAGGCTTCGACTGCGATTTTATTGGCGCGGCATGTATAACTACGTGCGGAAGTTCATTCGCTCGTGTGCTCAGTGCCAACGACGAAAGTTACCTGCCGCACAAGTCTATCCGTCGCAACCTCTTCCCTGTCCTAGTCGACCCTTTGACCGTGTTGGCATTGACATATACGGACCGCTGCCATCAACTCTAGGAGGTAACCGCTGGATTATCGTTGCGATAGACCACCTGACACGATATGCCGAAACAGCCGCACTGCCGACTGCCACAGCCCGTGACGTTGCAACATTTCTGTTGCGACATTTCGTTCTGCGCCATGGTGCCCCTCGCGAGCTCCTAAGCGATAGAGGCCGTGCTTTCCTTGCCGACGCTTTGAACGCACTACTTCACGAATGCCGAATCGTGCACCGCACAAGTACAGCGTACCATCCGCAAACGAACGGCATGACAGAGCGCTTCAACCGTACTCTTGGCGATATGCTATCAATGTACGTCGCCTCTGATCATTCAAATTGGGACCAAGTTCTCCCTTTCGTCACCTATGCTTACAATACTGCGGTACAAGCTACTACTGGATTTTCTCCGTACTTTCTTCTATACGGACGAGAACCTTCTAATACGATTGACACCATTCTACCATATAAGCCTGACCAGTCCGAAGGTACCCCTCTGTCCGAAGCTGCCCGACATGCTGAAGAATGCCGCCAGCTTGCCCGCTCCTTTTCTACCGAGGACCAGTGGCAGCAGCAATCCCGTCAACCTGGCGACCGTTCGGCACCAACGTTTTCCCCTGGCTCTTTGGTATGGCTTCGGGTACCCGCTACCGCACCCGGCCGCTCCGCAAAACTCGTTGCCAAATACCTCGGACCATACCGCGTTGTAGAGCAAACGTCTTCCGTCAATTACCTCGTGGAGCCCATCACGCCATCGACAGATCTACGCTATCGTGGCCGCGAACTTGTCCACGTCTCTCGCATCAAGCCGTATTACGACCCAATCGTTGTGTCCTCACCCTAAGCCGCCAGGATGGCGCCTTTTTCTGCGGAGGGCGATTGTAGAGAAGAAGAGTGGCCTCTGCGGCATTGCTCTGCGCCTCAGCGGCATCGCCATCGCCGTGAGCTCGTGGTTGCTGCGCTTGGCCGAACGCTGCTGACCGCTGCTTGTTCACACGCATTCTCTGCCAATAAATCTCTTAGCATTAGCTTTCCTGAATGTGTAGGATTAGCTTGATTATCATGCTTACTGCTGCTCCAAGACACACATATGGTATACATGTTATGTGGTGCATGTATATTTATTTTTCCAGGCAACTACTTTGGGATCCGATGAGTTAAGTTTTTTGCGCTCTTCCGAGCCGTTGAGCAGCATTTGCGCTCTCCTTCTCCATGGCTGAACCACACTGGCAAACGCCAGTCAGAGGCGCTATCAAGCGGCTCCAGCGAAGTGTCACACGGCGACTGCACAGCGAAGGCGAATAGCTGAGCGCGCGCCGGAGCCAGTGTGTCTGCCATGGCTACGACGTCACTTCTCTCGAACGCGCAGACCAGCAGTGGGGAGTCGCGCGCGGCGGTGGCGGAGAGCGCGTGAGATGCCGGCTCCGGTGAGCCAGCTGTGTGAAATCACTGATCCTCGCGCATGCGCAGCACGGCCATTGAGGGGCCATGCGAAACTCGATCGGCTAGGCCAGTGTAGCTAACGCTACAAAAATATTGTTACGGGGAAAAGGCGTCTGAGAAATATGTTTACTATCGATAAAACAGGCAGGCATACAAGATGGAACCCAGTCTGCACGAGAGCTCAGACATCGTCTTCTTCCCTATCGAGTTTCGAGTTATCTGTGGCGCCACGTAGCATCACCCCCGGCGGCGAAGGCACCGTCTCGGTGCTCGGTTGGTCCGAGTGGTATCGCTTCAGCCGAGAGACTGTGGACAACGTCAGAACACGAGCGCGCGCTGGTGCTGTGAAGTGGTTCAATTTCATAGGTCACGTCGGTAACTTGGCGGACGACACGGTACGGACCTGAGTATGGGGAAGTCAGCTTTTCGCACAGGCCAACTCGCCGTGATGGCGTGTTGAGAAGGACCGTGTCACCACGCTGGAAGTTGACATCGCGGTGGCGGGCATTGTAGAGCAGTCGTTGGCGGTCTTGCGAATCACTAAGACGCAGGCGAGCAATTTCACGTGCCTGTAGAGCTCTAGAGATAACATCGCGGGCGTAGTCCGATGTGTGGGTAACGGTAGGAAGGAGCGTGTCAAAAGGTAACGTGGGTTCTCGTCCATACATGAGGAAAAAAGGCGAGAAACCTGCAGTATCATGCCGGGAAGTATTATAGGCAAATGTCACAAATGGCAGGACCGCGTCCCAGTCACGATGGTCGGGGGAAACGTACATGGCGAGCATTTCTGTGATAGTTCGATTTAGCCGTTCTGTGAGCCCGTTGGTTTGAGGGTGATAGGCTGTTGTGAACTTGTGTCTCGTAGCGCAAGAATGCAATATGTCTTGTATAACCTGGGATAGGAAGTAGCGACCCCGATCGGTAAGTAGTTGTCGAGGGGCGCCGTGATGTAGTATGACGTCTTCTAGGAGAAAGTCGGCGACGTCGGTTGCACAACTGGTAGGAAGGGCCCGCGTGATGGCATACCGAGTGGTGTAGTCCGTGGCGACTGCTATCCACTTGTTCCCACTGACCGATAAAGGGAAAGGTCCAAGTAGGTCAAGACCTACCCTATAAAATGGTTCCGATGGTATCTCAATGGGCTGAAGGCGTCCCGCTGGTAGGGTCATGGGCTTTTTGCGGTGCTGACAGGATTTACAAGAAGCGACGTAACGGTGGACGGATCGGTACATACCAGGCCAAAAGAAGCGACGTCGAACACGGTCATAAGTTCTTGAGACCCCCAAGTGACCAGCCATTGGGATGTCATGTAACTGCGCGAGGACAGTCTGACGCATATGTTGGGGTATGACCAGTAGCTGCTCAGGTCCGTCAGGATGCATGCTGTAGCGATATAATACGCCGTCTCGGAGCAGGAACATACGGAGAGACGGAGGAGTTGTGGGACCAGTCAGCCGAAGGATAATATCTCTCAATTGTGTATCACGACGTTGCTCATCTCCGATGTTGCCGAAGGCGGACAGTGCCAACACGCAAGTAGACTCGCCGCTCTCAGAAACGTCCGGTGGGTCGACTGGATGACGGGACAAGCAGTCGGCATCTTCATGGTGGCGGCCCGATTTGTAAACGACTGTGTACGAATATTCTTGTAGCCGTAGAGCCCACCGGCCGAGACGTCCACTAGGATCTTTTAAGGACGACAGCCAGCATAAGGCGTGATGGTCAGTTACAACTGTGAATGGCCGTCCATACAAATATGGCCGAAATTTACCTACTGCCCAGACGAGCGCAAGGCATTCGCGTTCAGTGATTGAGTAATTTCGTTCCGCTGGCGATAAGAGGCGGCTAGCGTATGCGATGACGCGCTCGCAGCCATGCTGTCTTTGTGCCAAAACTGCTCCGATTCCATGGCCACTTGCGTCGGTGCGCACTTCGGTTGGAGCGGACATATCAAAGTGGCCGAGAATCGGTGGCGCCGTAAGTCTGGTGGTCAGTTCAGCGAATGCGCTGGCTTGTTCAGGTCCCCACACAAAAGTCACACCTTTCTTCAGTAGTTCCGTGAGTGGGCGCGCGACGTGAGCGAAATTCCGCACAAATCTGCGAAAGTAGGAGCAGAGGCCGAGAAAGCTGCGAACGTCGTTCGCGGAGGTCGGCAGAGGAAAATCTTTGACTGCGCGGATTTTCTCAGGGTCGGGACGAACACCAGAAGAATCAACAAGGTGACCGAGGACAGTGAGTTGGCGGCGGCCGAAGTGACATTTCGACGAGTTTAACTGAAGCCCTGCCTTGCGGAAAACAGAAAGAATGGTCGAGAGACGCTCGAGGTGGGTTTCGAAAGTCGGTGAGAAGACAATGACGTCATCAAGATAACACAAGCAGATTGACCATTTAAAACCGTGAAGGAGAGCGTCCATCATTCGTTCGAATGTAGCTGGGGCATTGCATAACCCGAACGGCATTACTTTAAACTGATAGAGTCCGTCCGGAGTTATGAACGCTGTCTGTTCACGGTCACGCGAAAATTGGGGAGTAATACGACGACTTTTCGCTTCTTCAAAGCGTCGGCATTCGTTGATGACGTCGTCCACTGTCGAAGAGTTGCGGAACACGAGGAGAGTGAAGGCATCATCCGCGATTCCTTTGAGGATGTGCGCGACCTTTTCGGATTCCGGCATTTTGTCGTCAACCGTGCGGCAGAGGGCGAGCACATCCTGAATGTATGTCACGTATGACTCGGTGCAGGACTGCAGTCGGCACGCGAGTTCTTTCTGCGCCGAACGACGACGTCCAATGGGCTTGCCAAAGAGGTCGATGAGTTTGTGTTTGCAAATATCCCAACTCGTGATTTCTTCCTCGTGGTTGGAAAACCAGACTTTGGCCGTGCCCTCAAGATAAAATAGAATGTTGGCCAACATGAGCGTCGGGTCCCAGTTGTATAGTGCGCTCACCCGTTCGTATAGCTGAAGCCATTTTTCGACATCCTTGTCGTCGTTGCCGGAAAAGGTGCCTGGGTCATGTGGCGTCGTCAGAACGACGGTGCGGTTCGTGACGGCTGGATGCGACGCTGTCGGACGCTGCGCGGTTGGACGAGGCACGCTTGGGGAAGGCACCGACGAATCCTCGTTCTCGTCGTGATCAGCCATCGTAGAAGCAGCCAAGGAACGTCCGCTGCGTAGAATCGTCGTGGATGTTGATTCTGGGAGGACCCGCACTCTCCACCAAAATGTTACGGGGAAAAGGCGTCTGAGAAATATGTTTACTATCGATAAAACAGGCAGGCATACAAGATGGAACCCAGTCTGCACGAGAGCTCAGACATCGTCTTCTTCCCTATCGAGTTTCGAGTTATCTGTGGCGCCACGTAGCAATATATATTTGTGTTCGAGCGTCTTGAGCCCCCCCCCCCCCACAGAGATGCAAAGAAGTCATCTAATGCACAGTTGCGCTAGAAAGCCCTACAATATACCTCAACGACGCCTTCGTACGGTACCCCCCAGAAACCCCGCATCACTTGGACATCACATAGCTCGTCGGATTGTCTTCCTTAGGGGGCATGTCTAGTGGCGACAACACTGTCGTCACATAATGGCTTATTCTGTCCTATTCGCCAGAATCGCAATTGCTGCGGGCTTGCTTTCCGGAGTGAAAATACTTTTCACCCATCACTCATGTGTCGGCCTTGTTCTCTTGAGAGCTCCAGGGTTTCTGGTTTTCTTGGTCCCCGGGGCCACAGATGTGTTGATAAATTGGAATGAGACGTGAGTGGCCGAGCCTCGCCACCATAGACAAGGATAATAGCATTTTATTACCAAAATAAAGAGGGCATTTCCTTGCGCTAAGGTCGCCATCATGCGACATGTTCAAGAGTTAACAACAAGCACGTGGACTATTCAGCGCCGAAATCTTGGCAGTGTGATGGCAAATGAACTTTTGCATCTAGCAGCCGACCTGTTTACGTGCTTCTCTTGGGATTGTTGCTTTGCGCTAGTAAGGCGCAACGCCAGTGCAGAGCGAGAATCATTATTGCACCCTTTTCTGTAAACCAAGCAATGAAATGCTACTACGACCGAAAATATTCACTCTAAGCTTGTGAGAGAAATTGAAGTTTCGTGTCATTGGGCTGTGCATTGCCTTGGAAACACCTTCCTGCGTAAGTCACCACGTGGCAACGGTTGGTTGTTCATGTGACTGCCGCTGCCGAGAGGACTAATTTCTCGTGAAAACCTGTCACAAGGCGTTCTCCGGCTGTTTTGTTCTCACAGAAGTCGTCCGCATTTAAAATTATAAACCTCATTTTTGTGCGACTAAGCAAATGCGCTTCCTAAAATCACCTTTTGTCTGATTCTGGCCCTTAGAACTGTCACTTATTTGCCAGAAAATTTTCTAAACTAACAGCAATTTCCTTGCTCTTAGGAAAGGTTTTTTTTTGCAATAGAAATCTTCCCCAACGCAAGTTTTAACAGCGAAGCTGTTTTCCAAATCGTCCCTGGTGAGTCGATTGCCAAAAAAACGCCAGGCCTGCGCTGAAACCGCAGCACAGTCACAGCGAAAGCTGGAAGAGCGGCGTTTCAAGAGCCCGTTGTAAGCTCTCTTGGGGCTACAATACAAGTACACTAGAAAGGTACCCACTACGCCATAAATCAAATTTTCGTGAAGTTGGGAAGCGCCTACTAAGCCATTATTCGTCATTCTGCGGAGAAGCGAGGCACCAGCTACACGTCTGTAAGGGATTATGTGCACTTTTGTTGACGCGACGACTCATGACGATGAAGAATTACGGCTCAGCCCTTTGTAATGGGTTGGAAGCTTTAAACGGCCCACCAGTTATGTAATTTGCACTGGATGACGCCCGGTCGCTATTTCCCTCTGCCGTCATGCTGTATAACATACGCTGACGTGGGAGAGAGACGGGGGAGGGGTGCGAAGAACTTTACTGAGACCCCGAGGAAATGGATCATGCGCTTATGGGCTTCCTTGCCAACTAATACAAGTGCACTTGCGAGGAACCCACTACGCTATAAATCATTGTAATTTTTGAGAAGTAGGGCAGCAGGCACTGTGCCATTTTTCGCCATTCTACAGAGAGCCGTGCTATCTGCTAAACGCATGCAAGGCATTATGCGCACTTTGTTGATGCTGTGCCTGATGACGACGAAGAATTATGGCAGAGACCTTTGTAATGGGTTGGAAGCAATCAACAACCTACTCGTTGCGCAATTCGCATTGTGTGACGCGTGGTTATAGAATTCGCGTTGTGCGACGCTTGGTGCTTATTTTATTCTTCTACTACGCTATATTGCATATGCTAATGTGGTTCGTTACCGACACGAAGCCTGTATAGGACCTTTTTGCAAAGCAGTTTCAACGACTATAAGTTAGTCTTCCAGTTTTGTGGAAGTGCTTGTACTTTCATTGTCGCTAAGTGTCTGTAGTAGTGTAACTCTACTGTTGTGATACTGTGTACTATATTCATACGCATTCTATTAAATACCATGACCAAAAAAAAAAACCGGCATGGCTCAGAGGTTGAATACTGGGCTCACACGCAGAGGGCCCAGGTTCGAACCTCGTTCCATCCTGGAATTTTTTCTTATTTCGTTTTTTTTTCTTATTTCGAGCGATACTGGTTACGGACACCGGCAGCGGCGGCGGCGGCGGCGGCGGACAACTACGGCGCCAAAAACGGCCGGTGAAATGATCTCATAACAGCTTTCGCTGTAAAACATTCATCTTCCTAAGAGGTATGTACCACTGTGCGGCTACCTGAGAACGAGTACAGAGAGAAAGAATGAAACAAACAGAGACGGATAGAAAGATCGAAAGAAAGAGAAAGACAAAAATTGTTGACAAAAAAGTTCTTCACGAGACGGCACTCGAACCCGCGTACCCTCCATCCGAAGACAAGTGTCCTCACCACACGACTATCCAGGCACGCTAGCAGGGCACAGCATAGCTTTGTATGGTAGAGTGTAGCAAGGCGGTGGGAAAGGGAAGTGAGCATGAGGAGGAGAGATGCGACGGTGATAAGAAGTCAAGAAAGCAAAATGTTGCACAAATAATGACAAAGACGGAAATAGAAAAAGCAAAATGCGGAAAGAAGAAGAGACCGAGGAGATATCAGCGAAACAGAAAGGAAGAAGTAGAGAGAGAAAAAAGATAGAAGCAACCATGGCGTCATCGGCCCGCCAGATATTGCACCCCCTGGCCAAGCCGCGCATGCGCAGTGGCTAAGCCATGCCCACCGACTGACAAGTGTACTCCCGCGGAGAAATCCGTACACCTCGAAACTAGATATGCCGGTTGACAGGGAGTACGAGCGCCGACGGTTCGTGCATTGCTATGCCAAGCTTTACGCGTGCTTGACACCAGTCGAAAAAAGTTATCACGCGCTGCTGTGAAATCTTGCTGTGGTAAATGCTGCTTAGTACATACATCCGCGCAGCTGTTCATTCATGCATGTTTAAGTTAGCGCACAATTTTCTGTTTATTCACTTATTTCTAGGGGCGCAAGAAATTTTCCTAGCTGATTTTGGAGCTTAGTTTTGCGGTGACGCGGCACACAATAGCATTGTTAGCAACAGAAGGGCTTAATTCACAGGTAGCAAAACAACAACTACTTTATTTAGTGGTTGCAGCAACAATTTAATAATTTACCGGTTGCAAATGCGTACGGTCAAAGGCTCATAGAATGTCACGGCACTCTCAGAATGCCATGCCGACTGACCTGAAAGAGGCGAATAATTTTTCTATGGTCATGAAGCGTCTCATATACGGTTTTTAGTCTTCCAATTGCATAAGCGGTTATTTTGTCTGATTTTGTCACCTGTATAATTGAATCCTGTGTTTTTTTTTTAATATTCGTATTCAGTTTGCTGTCATTTGTCGCTGTTGTAACGGCTTGCGCGATTATGTAGGCATGTCACACAATTGGTCCCGCTATTAGCCAGCTAGGCTATCAGAACAAACAAGCGTTTGCACAGTATTTTGTCACGTGGGTATCAAAGATACAATAATAAAAAAATATCGTGCTTTACGCGTAATGCGAGCCTGCAAAAATGAGTCAATCGTAACAGCATTCGCTTGTTCCGTAGATACAAAAAAAAAAGAATCCGTGCCATAATACAGTACTGTTCTACGAGAGCTCTTTCACCATTTTCGCGTGTATTCGTACAGCTATTGACAAAACATAACCTAGATATCTCATTTTTCGCACTAATCGCGTGACTATCAAGATATTCAAGAACATTGCTCAATATGCACCTTATAATCTAAAGCAGATTGAGTTTGAGTTTATTTAACCACATGAGAAGTACATGACAATACGTGGTTTGGTGCGAAGGGAAAAAAGTTGCATCTCACAGCTTGACTGGCCATGTCACCCAGCAAAAAATCTAAATTACAAAGGTACAAAAATTACAGGCAGCGGAAAGCGACAATACAAAAAGAAGACGTATGTGGCCCATGACAGCTAATATTATAATGACAACTGTGAAATAGATACAAAATATTCATAACTAAGCAATGTATGAAAGAACAACTAAATAACCATTACTGAAAACGCCCAACATTCATGAACAACGCAATCAGCACATCCAATTTAACATTTCAGTTTTACACAATATACGCAGATTATCAATTGTTAGTTTCCATTTGTTCATCACGCTTGGAAGGCGGTAACGTAGGGTATCGAATCCAAAGTTAGTGCGAGGACATGATACATGCCAAGTCTCCGTATACCGAGTAACGCGACAGACAGCATTTGGTTGCAAGGTGGCCAAAGTGCGTAGAAGGATATTTCATCTGCGTATTTCTGATTTAAAGGTTGACAGAAGCTGGATTCGTAATAACTGGTAATTCTTAAAATTTATATTTTGCAAATATTGAAGCAATGAGTGCGTTATAGGATACACCTTCAATTCATCGCAAGGCAATTTTTTGTAACACGATTCGGTTCTTTAAAGATGCTTTAGAGCCTGTTGACCATGTGACAATGATGTAAATCTCAAAAAAGAGCGTTTTATACTCATATTTATTTGTTTCACAGGTAGTATATTCTGGCATCGACGCAACACACCTAAAACTTTACAAAGTTTGTGACTAATGTGTTCGGCATGGTAATTCCATGTCATGTGTTCGTGAAAATGGACACCCACAATTTTAACTGTTTGAGAAAGTTTAGTTTTGATGTTATTAAGTATTAGTGTGTGAGACGTTTCAAATGACTAGAATTTCGCTCGGAACAATACAGCCTTGCTTTTAGAGCAATTATTTGTAGAGAATTTTATTGCATAGGCAGAAACTTTATAGAAAATGGGCAAATATAAACGCGAATAAACGTGTGTGTTTGTGCATGTGTGTAAATATAAATTACCGGAGGAATCATTCCAAGAGAACTTCATTCATTTTGTCAGCATTTTTGTGACAGCAAGGCCATTGTCATAGAAAATGTCAGGCTTAGACCCAAACACTGACAAAATAAAAGTGTTCTTTGACGCTAATGTTCTTGCGCAAAAAAAGACCAACTACTATGCACTGACACGCGCACATATTTGAGCTGTGATAACTGTTGTGTCGGCGGGCGGTGTCCGACGGCGAGGGCCCGACGACTGGATGGAAGACACGACGTGCGCCGGCACGGCCTGCGACACGAGCAGAAGTGAGTGGCGCCAGAGCCCGCGGTAGCCCGACAAAGATTGTGCCGCTCAGCGGCCATTTATTCGAGATACACACAACGGACACGCGTGCACACGCGATTGGCTTCATGCAATCACGTGTGCCGTTATATACGACATATGCTGGCATTACTACACACTAAGGCGCACTCTCAGTTCGCGTGCCATTTACAGATGGCGCCACTACGCCACAATACCGCATCTAAGGCAAGAGCTATGCATTCAAAGCATTGTTTTCATATTACTGCAAATGCCTGTAGCTCACGCTGCTTCTTCTGAGGAGCGGGACTCGGCAACTGAGCAGCAAGATTCTCATGTCAGAATTGGTGAATGCCAGAAGCAGAATGTCATTCTAAATGCTGTGGCATGTATATTCGCATGCAAACCCTATCGGAAAAAACAGCGTTTCCAGTGCCTCCCAGTGCCTTTCAGCGCACTGGGTGGCACTGGAAACGCTGTACACTGTGTCCCAGTGTACTACAGGGCGCTGGGAGACACTGGGACAGACTGTACAGCGTGGCCAGTGCCGCCCAATGCGCTGAAAGACGCTGGGAATACTGTACCCAGTGGCCCATATACTGGGAGGCACTGGGCACGCTGTGCAGTGTCTGCCCGCGCACTGGGAACACTGGCAGCACATTGCGAAAAAAACTGGGCGTGCTGGGTGGAATTCGTTAAAATTTGGTGTTGAGTCGCGAGAAGTCGAAATAAAAACTTATCGAATATTTTCAAAATAATATTCTATTCTGTGTCCTACGCATATCTAGCTTTTGCTTTAGTTAAGCGACGGACGTACATATACGCTATAGCAGTCTGTAGAGCGCCCACGCTTTCGCTGAAGTGTGTGATCGAGTGTCGTGAATGTAGCTCATATAACTGCATCGAATCAACTTATCATTCGCTACACAATATGACATTATTATTAGTCTGAAAATAACATCAACCTACCTTACGAGTCAGTCTTACCATTTGGGCTCGAACCGCTGAAAGCCGCACCATCGCCGCATGTCACCCGCAACAGTGAACTAATGTAACGCTCAATGTCGGCGTTTTTAGCTTCTGATTTGTGTAATCGAAGGTGCAAATATAACCTCGCTTCAGTCAGGCATGATCGAAACAACATTTGAACGGTTATTAGATTTTTCGTAATTGACTATGCACGTTCTTCACGGCGATCGCGGCGCACGGAGTACAGCTCTAAGCCTAACGGTTGGTTCGGCTAGGGCGTAGAGTCTAGAGAAGCTCCCCATAGGGCCCATGCATTGAAACCTATAAACGCATGGGTTCCGCCATGATGGAACAAAACGATCGTTGCCAGCGTTGCCAGACCCTGAGACGCTCGCTATATTTGACGGTAGTAATCAGTTTTAATCTACCAACCTAAGCCAGCTGCGCGCTGTTCAGAGAGCACCAGCTGTGTTTTGATGCGTGAAGCCGTGTGTTAGTGTACGGTTGTCTGTGCAGCTGGTCCGGTTACTAACAGTTAAAATTTGCACCTGTTTGTGCATGGTTTTTACTAGGCACTCCCTACCAAAGTTGCTCCGTTCGCTGGCACAAAGGTCACTCGACAGATTCGCAGCTCGAAGCAAAGTCCGTAGGCCGTGATCGCGCGCTGATTAGACTTGCAATGGCGAGACACCTGTATCCACGTTCTTTTTCAGCTCATTGCTGCCGTACTTCAGCGCAGAGAGCCGTAAAGCAGAAAAATGTCGATTGCAGCATGCAGCGGCGAATGTGAATGACACATCTCCTGAAAGCTTCAATCGAAACCAAACTTACACGGCCCACGAAGCTTTATCGCCGTTAAAAAGTCTAAAAAAAATCGGTTGCGACTAGCCGTCCGTCCTGGTTTGCCCTGAAGTTTTCAGCTTGAAAGAAAAAAAGGGCTGCCACATGAAGTCGAGTGGTATGCGTCGACAGAAAACGCACACAACGGGACACTATGACAACTACGAGATACACGACGCGAACGAAGTTTCAGGGGCTTTAACACGACGCGCAAACCGGTGCATTCGGCCGCAAGCACACACTCGCGTACTCGCGAGCATAGAGTGCGCGAGTGTTGATATGGTGGTGCCATCTAGTTAACCAGCCTGCAAACGCTCCTTTCCGCGCGCAGTAAATTGCATAAATAGTCGTCGTATTCTTTCGTAGAAGTATTCAAAATAAACACAGAACAATATCCGTAAGTTGTTAATTGTGGAGATGCTTCTTTAGGATTAATATGTGATGGCAAGAATGACAACGTTCCAAGATGTCAGCGTTCTTGTGGTTATAGGTCTCGCGGCCCAGCTTTTCCTCTAGGGTCAGTATATTAACTCTATGGGCTAGGGTGAACTACTGCGGCTGTATATTACGCGGAAAGTTAACAAAGAGGACAGAAAATATGTTCAAACGGATGATGAAAACTAAAGTGTTCAATTTGCGGTTTAGAGAAACATTGTTTTCTACACAGGTATGACTAACTGCTTAGCGATTCAGTGCGATCGCCGCAACACATCTGCGGTTACGCTAGTATATTTTGCGGCAAAACGTGCCGTACAGACGTTCTGAAGCTAGGCAGCACATAACAAACAAATTAACTATCTTCTGTTAGGTTCTCGCGAGCACGAAGAGACTGAAATCTGAGTATCTAATCGAGGAAATGAAAATACTGACTACCGGAAGTAGTTACAACATGAAGAAATGAGAGCTTCACTGACGTCTTTCAGCTGTGGCGTAGCGGGAACGTGTCCGACTCAGGATGCACAGTGTGTCGAGGTGATGGGTTCGACTCCCACTCGCTCGTCTTTCTCTATTTTTGAGGTGTTTTTTTTTCTCGCAGCGCTCGTGTTCCAGCCCTAATTACGACCTGGGCATGACCAGAGATTTTGAAAACAGTTGAAAAGCCCGATTTCGGCCCGTAACGGGTGTCCCAGTGTTCAGCGTCCAAGTACCCAGCGCCACACTGGTCCAATAATCATGTATGGCACTGGGACAGTGACACTGGGTTTTCCAATAGGGAACCTATATTGCATGTGTGTCACGTCCAAGAAAGCTGTTTGAGGAACAAGAGGAAATGCAACACTGGCTGCTGGCAACGCCATCATGCAGCTTTGCCATGTTACGCTAACCCCAGTTATACGTGTCTGACAGTAAGCGGGGTGTACTCGTCACTGTGGTACCAAATTTAATGCGAGCGCAATGCAATCAAAACATTGTTCAGGTCACTGCAGGTGCCTGCAGCAGCTCACACTACTTCTTTTGAGGAGCTGCACACAGGCAGTGACCCACAGCACTTATATAACACAAGTGGTGAATGCCGGATGCAGAATCTCAGTGTAAATGCTGTGGCATGTATATTTGCATATAAACCTATAATGCATGTGTGTCACGTCAGAGAGTAACTCTTTAAGGAACAAGAGGAAAATGCAAGACTGGCTGCTGCCAACACCATCATGCAGCTTTGCCATGTTACGCTAACCCCAGATGTACGTATTTGACACTCAGCGTGGTGTACTCTTAACTGTGGTACCAAATTTAAAGCGAGAGCAATGTAAACAAAGCATTGTTTTTCAGGTCACTGCAGGTGCGTGCAGCAGCTCACGCTACTTCTTCTGAGGAGCAGGACACAGGCAGTGCCCTGCGACACTTCAGTGACACAAGTGGTGAACGCCAGAAGCAGCATGTCAGTATAAATGCTATGGCATTGTCACTTGTCCCGTTAATGGGGATGGCAATCGCCGGGCGGATTCCAAGGGCTGGCGTCTCGGCCATCCGAAAACGCACCACGAAAGCCCGGACAATTTACAGTTGGTCATTGTGGTGCGCCACGAACGCCGGTTGTGGTCCAAAGACCGATTCAGAGCCGAGAGTCGATAACACAAACGAAAACGAAATATATTCTTAGTTAAGGCAATACAAATACCACAAGAACATGCACACTCGGCTGGTACCAGTTACAGCCTCTCAATATAACTCAGATGGTGTTTACACAACGGGAACTAAACAAACAGATCACTCTACAAATGCAATAGCATGCATTACAACTGTTCAAGGACAGTTAAAGTCCTGAATATACAATTGCGTATCCAGTCCACAATTCTTTGGCGGTACTTGAATGCTTTTCTTCAAGGAAACACTCACGCCAACTCCAGCGGTGTCTTTCGTTGCTCAACCGTCGTCGTAACTTGTCACGGCTGACACGGCGTCGTCATCCGATTCTTCCAGATCGACGATCGATTGGCCGCATGCCATCATAAACACGTCTTCTTTGGCTGACGGAGCCACACTCAGCATAACTTCACCATCTCCGGGCAGACTGCCTTTCTCACTAACTGACTGACTTCACTCCTTCACTGACTGTGTGAATGGTCGTCCTTTGCACGCTTTTATCCCATCTCTCCCGGTTTCTAGAAGCGTCGGGAGCGTTCTTCGGCGTGTAGTACAGCCGAGGCTAGGGAAAGGGCGAGAGCTTTTTCGTAGGTTCGAATCGCGGCGGCATCGCTTGGCATTGCATCACGCTTCTCTTCCAGATGTTTCCAGGCTTTGCCGGGCGTTTCATCGCATTGTCTGCGTCTGGCTCGAGTGGGTGAGGAGGATGCGCCTCCTCGGCGTCCTTTGATGCTTCTTTTTTCGTCGTTCGCACTTCTTCGGTGCGCGGCTCGCGCCGTTTTATCCCCCTGTTGTTTGAAAGCGGCTGCGCGCGCGCTTTATAATGCGCTCGTTTGTGGCGGGCATGTATATTTACATGTGTGTCATGTCGATGAATAGTTGTTTCAGGAGCAACCTAAAATGCAACACTGGCTGCTACCAAAGCCACCATGCACAATCTTCATGCTACAATGACCCAACCTGTACGTACTTGGCTCTCTGTTATATGCGCAACTGTGGTACATGTTTTAAGGTGAGAGCCACGCAAGAAAATTACTTTTTTGTGTGTTTCTACAGATGCCTGAGGGGTGACTAACTGATTCTAGAGTGCAGCAGAACTGGCAGGACACAAGTGATAAGTAACGGGCAAGTTTAAATGCTTTAGGGCTGGTATTCTTACGTAGAACCTTTTTAGTTCTTTGCGAAATCCACAGCAGAGTTTTCTTAGAATAGTAGACATGCTGCTGACCACAGTGCCCAGAGGCTCTGCATGTAAGCAACAAGGGTCACAAACCAACCGGAAAACACACGATTATTGTTTCGTGTGCCATCATTTGTACACATTGCATAAATGGCAAAATTTAAATGCAAAGCTGAGCTATTTACCCTTGCAAAAAGTACGCTAGGCCCACTGTAATAACTAGGTTGGAGCCCTAAAATGTGCAACAAATGAGGACACATGAGTGCAGTTCACGTTAATGTCTTTATTAGGCAGGGGCTCATTCCAGTTTCCAACTTTTCTCCCCCATTTCATCCAAGCCCGCACCCCGTACTTTTATTAACAGCCTCTGCGGGTTGATCAGACTGATATATTTTCTACACCATAATTGTTTCAAAGTAGTCACTGCTTGCACTGTGTAAGAGTAAGACATTGGTGAACAAAACCATTTACATAAACCATGACGCTATTGTTTCGGACAATGCACATTTCAGGTTTTCTTTTTGGTTATTCTGTCAAGCAATACGACCACTGGAGCACACTGTACAGGACGTGTTGCCTATGGTTCGTACACTGATTGTGCGAGATTTGATGCGGTGCCTCTATTTGACAATCCACCGAGCTTAATCTTGCCCTCTTATGTTCTTTTTAAGTAACGTTGACTTTGTACAGCTGTGTGTGCTGTTAAAGGGAAGACACAAGCAAGAAACCTTGAGTTTAAGAGTGCTTCAGCTGTGGTTTTCATTTAGTAAGGACATTTTTTATGAAGTATGCAACTCAGTAAGCAACATTTCTATTAAGAACGTCCTGTGAAGAAGTTTGCGGTGGGGAGGTTAGCACCCCACCCAAACGCATGCCTCTGATAATAAACAATGAGGTGGTACATGAACGCTAGTGCGTTGAGATATGTGTGAATAGACTTCATTGTAAACGAAAGCCGATATAAGGCTAATAGTAACACTGAGGATGAGTAGATAAGACCATAGGTCGGCAATACAGTAAAACCTCGGTGATACGATCACGGCTCGTATGAATTTTGGGGTGATACGAATTTTTGTGTGGTCCCGGCCAGGGCCCATTAGCCTGCATTGCATTGGAGCGCGGTTGTTGCGAACCGATTTGCACCCCTGATGTTTGACACGAACGCACGCTAGCGTACAGGTACGAACAGGTGCTGCCCGCGCTCTCGCGGAAGACGCGGCAGTCACGCGCGGGCGCGGGCATACGCGCTGCGCTACCATCAACAGTGCGTCGTTGCCTCCGAGATAGTGCGCGCGAATCTTGGAGGCCTTTATGCGCATTCGCGTTTATATTACAGATGACGTTGACGTCGCGCTTTTTTTATCGACGTGTTGACGCGTGCTCCTGTGCTCGATGCAGCAGCGTCCTTATAGTGTCTTAACACGTGCCTGCCACGTCGATTACAAGCCCTGTCCCCGCAATCAGACGTTCTATGAAACGAGACTAAAACTTGGGCTGCGGGTCCGTCATGAAGTCACATTAAAGGTGGACGAAGACTTCAAGAGACGAAGCGGACGGTCTTGTCAAAGGAGCTTGGCCTCTATAGTGTGCAAAGCGCTCCTTAAGTCACGTTCGCCGCAGTACTCCGGTGTCATGCAAGCGGCCACGGGGCTCAACACACCTGGTGCAAGTATGATTACGAGTAAAAGTATGATAGTTGACGTCTAAAAACTTTCTTGGGAATCATTCAGAGCTGTTCATGACGTCGCTGCGACCCTGAGAAGCGCTAAATCAAAACGCAGGCCAACTTTCTTTCGTCGCATACTAATTTTCCATGTTTTCTGGTCATACGAATTTTGGATGATACGACTATGTTTGGCAACCCCGCGAGATTCGTATCACCGAGGTTTTACTGTATAAGGTGAAACTCACTCAGATTCACTCAAGAATTATATGTTGCGCTTAGGGCTCACTTGGACTCGGACTTACCAATATTTTCCTGAACAGGACTCACTCGGACTGAGACTCACTAAAAGTTTTTTCATACGGACTCACTCGGACCTAAACGTACCAAAATATTACTCACTCAGACTCACAGCTTGATCTGAGTCTGTGTGAATCGACTCACGAGTGAGTTTGCCGACCTATGGCTTGCGCAGATATACATTCCCACAAAGCGTGTGCCATCAATAACGCGTTTGGAGCATGCAGTTTGGAGATTTCATGGTAGAAATACGTGGACTTTGCAAATATATGTGTGTTTAGAATTTGTTATTAGTTTAGCCTTACCATAAACTCAACATAAAGAACCTGCAGGATTCTGAAGCTTATGTTATTTTACCTGCAGGTGCTAACACTTGACCAGTGAATACAGTGGGAAGACAATCCCTATGATGACTATACATATGTCCAGTATCTGTCCATTCGATTCAAGGGAAAGTCATTTTCTGAGCCTGTAACTGGTGACGACATTTTATTTTATGGTGGTGTATCTCAGATAGTGTTTCAGAGGTTTGTGAGAGCTGTGTTTGCTCTGGCAAAGAAGCCAAGCACCCTAACACGTGCCGACCAGTTACTAATGTATCTAATGAGGCTTCGCCTTGGGCTGCTGCATGGACACCTTGCACGAATTTTTAAGCTATCCGTGTTGAGTGTCAGCAACAACGTTGCATACATGCTGAGTTTGCTGAGCAAAATCACGAAGAATGTTGCAATATGGCTGCCCAAGTCGTGCATACAGAACATAATGCCGCAGTCATTCGTGGAAAACAAGCATGGTGAGACAACATGCATTCTCGATTGCACAGAAGTGTTTCTGCAGCGTCCAAAAAAAACGCCAGGCCTGCGCTGAAATCGCAGCACAGTCACAGCGAAAGCTGGAAGAGCGGCGTTTCTAGAGCCCGTTGTAAGCTCTCTTGGGGCTACAATAGAAGTACACTAGAATGGTACCCACTACGCCATAAATCACAATTTTTGTGAAGTTGGGAAGCACCTACTGAGACATTATTCGTCATTCTGCGGAGAAGCGAGGCACCAGCTACACGTCTGTAAGGAATTATGTGTACTTTGTTGACGCGACGACGGATGACGATGAAGAATTATGGCTCAACCCTTTGTAATGGGGTGGAAGCTTTAAACGGACCACCAGTTATGCAGTTCGCATTGGGTGACGCCCGGTCGCTATTTCCCTCTCCCGTCACCCCATCATGCTGTATAACACACGTTGACGTGGGAGAGAGACGGGGGGGGCGAAGACCTTTACTGAGACCCCGAGGAAATGGATCATGCGCGTATGGGCTTCCTTGGCAACCAATACAAGTGCACTTGCGAGGAACCCACTACGCTATAAATCATTGTAATTTTACTGAGACCCCGAGGAAATGGATCATGCGCTTATGGGCTTCCTTGGCAACCAATACAAGTGCACTTGCGAGGAACCCACTACGCTCTAAATCATGGTAATTTTACTGAGACCGCGAGGAAATGGATCATGCGCTTATGGGCTTCCATGGCAACCAATAGAAGTGCACTTGCGAGGAACCCACTACGCTCTAAATCATGGTAATTTTACTGAGACCTCGAGGAAATGGATTATGCGCTTATGGGCTTCCTTGGCAACCACTACAAGTGCTCTTGCGAGGAACCCACTTCGCTATAAATCATTGTAGTTTTTGAGAAGTAGGGCAGCAGGCACTGTGCCATTTTTCGTCATTCTATGGAGAGCCGTGGTACCTGCTAAACACATGTGAGGCATGATGCGCACTTTGTTGATGCCGTGCCTGATGACGACGAAGACTTATCGCAGAACCCTTTGTAATGGGTTGGAAGCATCCAACAACCTACTCGTTGCGCAATTCGCATCTTGCGACGCCTGCTTAGAGAATTCGCGTTGTGCGACGCTTGGTGCTTATTTTACTCTTCTACCACGCTATATTGCATATGCTAATGTGGTTCCTTCCCGAAATGAAGCCTCTATAGGACCTTTTTGCAAAGCAGTGTCAAGCACCGGCATGGCTCAGAAGTTGAATACTGGGCTCCCACGCAGAGGGCCCAGGTTCGAACCTCGTTCCATCCTGGAATTTTTTTCTTATTTAGTTTTTTTTTTCTTACTTCGAGCGATACTGGTTACGGACACCGGCGGCGGCGGCGGCGGACAACTACGGCGCCAAAAACGGCCGGTGAAATGATCTCATAACAGCTTTCGCTGTAAAAGCTAATGGCAAGAGCACAAACTACAGCAGCTACAAAGCCCATAACACCGTAAAATTTCTTGTACCAATTGCCCCGAATGGTTTCATCATGTTCATGTTCAAAGCTTACGGAGGGCGTGCCTCAGATAAATTCATCACAAATGATAGTGGCATCAATGAATACCTCGGAGATGGTGATGTTGTGATGGCGGACCGAGCCTTCGCACTCACAGATGAAATGTAAATTCAAGGTGTACGATTGAACACACCAGCATTCACTAAGGGTATGTGGTTCTTATTCATCATTGTTCTGCGCTCTTGATTAAAGCTAATGTGCTCTGCTGTTTGGAATCAAAGGGTTGACTAAGAACATAACGCCTATATTATTACACTTCTGTTATAGGCGCGGCCTGACAAATGTTAGCACAGCAAACTAGTGTAAAGTTTTATTTGCGTCAGTCTGTGGAAACATTTTAGCAAGACCTCTCCTCGGAGAAAAACATGTTACGACAAGCACATGTTGATTATTCGTTAAAAAAAACATTTGATTTTGAACATGCTGCATACCATGTGTGCTAACTGACTGCTACTTTACCATTTCAGGAAAAAAACGCCAGGCCTGCGCTGAAATCTCAGCACAGTCACAGCGAAAGCTGGAAGAGCGGCGTTTCTAGAGCCCGTTGTAAGGTCTCTTGGGGCTACAATAGAAGTACACTAGAATGGTACCCACTACGCCATAAATCACAATTTTTGTGAAGTTGGGAAGCACCTACTGAGACATTATTCGTCATTCTGAGGAGAAGCGAGGCACCAGCTACACGTCTGTAAGGAATTATGTGTACTTTGTTGACGCGACGACGGATGACGATGAAGAATTATGGCTCAGCCCTTTGTAATGGGTTGGAAGCTTTAAACGGACCACCAGTTATGCAGTTTGCATTGGGTGACGCCCGGTCGCTATTTCCCTCTCCCGTCATCCCGTCATGCTGTATAACACACGTTGACGTGGGAGAGAGACGGGGGGGGCCAAGACCTTTACTGAGACCCCGAGGAAATGGATCATGCGCTTATGGGCTTCCTTGGCAACCAATACAAGTGCACTTGCGAGGAACCCACTACGCTATAAATCATTGTAATTTTACTGAGACCCCGAGGAAATGGATCATGCGCTTATGGGCTTCCTTGGCAACCAATACAAGAGCACTTGCGAGGAACCCACTACGCTCTAAATCATGGTAATTTTACTGCGACCCCGAGGAAATGGATCATGCGCTTATGGGCTTCCTTGGCAACCAATACAAGTGCACTTGCGAGGAACCCACTACGCTCTAAATCATGGTAATTTTACTGAGACCCCGAGGAAATGGATTATGCGCTTATGGGCTTCCTTGGCAACCAATACAAGTGCTCTTGCGAGGAACCCACTTCGCTATAAATCATTGTAGTTTTTGAGAAGTAGGGCAGCAGGCACTGTGCCATTTTTCTTCATTCTACGGAGAGCCGTAGTACCTGCTAAACACATGTGAGGCATGATGCGCACTTTGTTGATGCCGTGCCTGATGACGACGAAGACTTATCGCAGAACCCTTTGTAATGGGTTGGAAGCATTCAACAACCTACTCGTTGCGCAATTCGCATTGTGCGACGCCTGCTTAGAGAATTCGCATTGTGCGACGGTTGGTGCTTATTTTACTCTTCTACCACGCTATATTGCATATGCTAATGTGGTTCCTTCCCGAAATGAAGCCTGTATAGGACCTTTTTGCAAAGCAGTGTCAAGCACCGGCATGGCTCAGAGGTTGAATACTGGGCTCCCACGCAGAGGGCCCACGTTCGAACCTCGTTCCATCCTGGAATTTTTTTTTCTTATTTAGTTTTTTTTTTCTTATTTCGAGCGATACTGGTTACGGACACCGGCGGCGGCGGCGGCGACAGCGGCCGCCGCCGCCGCCGCCGGTGTCCGTAACAACTACGGCGCCAAAAACGGCCGGTGAAATGATCTCATAACAGCTTTCGCTGTAAAACGCAGCTAACCAACAAGGAAGTAACATGTACAAAACGGATTGCATCTGTACGCATACATGTTGAGCGCGCAATTCACCGCTTAAAGACATACAGAATACTGAAGCAATCACTGCCCATACGATCGAAGAAAACCATCAGTACGATGGTATGCGTATGTGCAGAACTTTGCAACTCCAAGTCGGATCTCTTCAAAAAGCCAAGCGTCTAATAGAATAGATTTCCACCATCCTCAGCCTCAACGTACTAATTATCTAAAATTTAGTGTGGTAAAAATGGCGAATGATATAAATGAACCCTAAGGAAATGCATTGAAACCTCCTAGGTTGCATCATCTGCAAAATTTCCAGTATTCCACACCTTTGTTCAAGTACACCAGTGCAGAATTGAAAAGATACACACAGATTCATTTATTTGCATAGTTCAAATCCCACGAATTCTTGGGTACTGAACGGGTACATCTAGTTTGCCATCATTAAGTATGTCCGTCATGCGGGGAAGCATTTCGGTAAAATAGAATTTCTTTAATCATGGCATATTTTTTGGAAACATGGTCACGATTAAAAGGTAACTCAATGAGAACGTCTTCCTTGACACTCCATACATCAAAAAAGCAAAGTTCCTTTTTGGTGCAAAGCAGCTAAACTTGCACCTGACTATAATAGCCATTTGGCCTATTTTCTACAAGAACCAATATCCCATCCTGCCTCTTCCTGACGTCGTATTTGCCAAGCTGAATGAGCTCTGTGATGTCGCTCATAAATGGCCATTTAATCTGTAATATGGCCATCTCGCTGTAAATCATGCCGTCTGGACTAGCCGAAAGCCACGGCGTCTGTTCGCAGACAATACTGCCAACTTTTGTGACTGAGAAACCAGTTTTCTTGGAAAACTGCACACGAGCCACAGCCTCCATTCGCTTTCCATGTTTGGTGGCTGCATTTCCAGAGAACACTGGGGTCAGCATTCTTGTTGCAGCTTTTTCGCCTGCAGTACTTTCTCTTTTCTGCACTTTGGCCACATTGGATGCGCTTAGTCGCACTCTACGTGCAAACAGGCACAGCTCTGAACACAGGTCAGAAGTTCCTGAGCTGAGGGAAGCAGCAGCTGCAGTGGACAAAGCAACATATTTGCTGTGGAACTCTCTGTACAACACACAACCATTAGGAGAATTGTCCAAAGAGTGCATTCTGTTCACCACGTCGTCTGGTGCAGGGCGCTGTGGTGGTGGAGGGGCATTTAGCGTCTCGTATGGGAGTGTGCCTGCATGAAAATATTGTGATGAAATCGTTGTGAAATGCAATGGCATTGTTTTACCAAAAATATATTGCCATCGAAACCAGAGAGCTGTTCTGGGTTTAGCAAGCAATACAGAGAGAGGCATGACAAAATTTAAGGCACTTTCCTTTTATGACAAAATTCAAACAAGTAGCAGTTTTAAGGTATGAAGCCAAGTGTCGGAAAACATTACTTTAAAAAGTGATAACCACTAGAGATTATTAGCCTGCAATATAAAACACATCTTTTAGGCACATGTGAGCAATTTAAAGCAAGTCCTAATTTTTGTAAATATGTCATAATTAAGAATGTCATTAAAAATGACCTTACGCCAATGATCCGAACTCAAGTTCCGCTCATCAAAAGATTAATTTTTTTGTAGGGACATGAAACAAGCTTTCGCCTGTGCAATGAGCCAAAACAAATGAGATCTGATGAATATTACAAATACAGTGAATAAATAACCAAGAAAGTATGCACTAGTACTAAGGGCATGTTCGTATAAGAGGCAGCCATATTAAATCTTTTGACACGATTCTGCTTATTGAGGTTCAACACACGGCAAGTAACTAGATAAGCAAGCGTGTCAAGTTTTCAAGATAAGAATCTTTATTATCAGAAAGTTAGGACCGTTCGCGTCGAAAAAAAATACCAGAAATTCAAGTTCTGAAAAAATGAACAAAAAATGATTGGAAACAGGGGCGGCCCTTACACAAGCAGATTACGAGTGCTATAATTCTCCGTATTTGTTGTCAGTTCCATCGTGGACTTTACTACTTTGTGCCCTTGCTCGAGCGGCAACTCTCAATGTTTTTTCAAGCTAGTACTGCCGCAGCGGTGCAATGACGGGACGCTTTCGCGGTGTGGTGCTGATCATTGGTAAGGCAAGCTTCTATTGTGTGGAGGCCTGGATCAATCCGAATTTGCTTAAAACTATCAAATGTGCTTCTGTTCTCATTATTGAAATGACACACAGCGTCAAACAAAGCAAATTTGATGGTGTACTGGCTCACGTACATGTCAATGAGGGTGAACAACACATGTACCATGTTACGTCTCTACCTGGTGAGAAGTTTGTGACTTTTACGAAGAAAAAGGATGTGTTGACAACGCTTTTAGAGCAGTATTACATGTTCGCACTTGATATCAATGCTAAGTAACCAACAAAATACAATATACAAATCTTTGCTTTATTGACCCAAAACAGACACTTTCAGTTTCGGTTTCGTAGGTGTTAGGCGGTCTCACATATTTGCTTGTACCTTTCGAAAAAATGTGCATAGGCGGAAACATCGTGCAGCAAAATTTAACAGTACCAAAAAACAAAAAAAGACATTTTGCAGAAATACTCGCTTTTTCCACTTGGCCTCATACCTTAAGCAATGTTGAAGTTTGAAATAGTAGGAAATAACTCAGCAGGGAATGGAATGAGAGGCAACGTTACGGCAAGAGAACTTGTCTTCAAGGCAGCAACTTTGATCACAAACGTTGCTCACCAATGTTGAAATTACTCTCGCAGAGCCGCAGATTTCCCAAATGTTGCAGAAATTTGATAGCCCAACATTCAATTAGTGTTTGAGGAAATCATTGAAAAATTTTATCACTCGTTTTGAAAATACTATTCCTAGTACAGCCTCACAAGGGTCATTCAAACAAGTTTATCAAGCTAGTGCTGCTGGCACAACAGACACTTTGGGTCAGACAGCAGACAACATATATTACATATCCTTTTTGAGCGTGCAAATTTTCTTTACCCTCTAAACACTTTATTCCCACCTAGTAGAACCTGTCCTACTCTAAAAGTAGTAAAGCACAGGTGCTTTCAAAGTGCTTCATCTAAACACTGCTTTTTTTTCTTATTTCTGCATGTGTTACGAAAAAATTATTATTTAAACTCGCATGCAACTACACGAAGTCATACTATCTTACGGCAAGAAAGTCAACAGCAAGCTCAGTTTATAAGCACATTAATTTTTTCGAATACCTGATCAGAAAAATCTGACTGAATTTATTTTATTGTGCCCGTGTTCATTCAATACAAAAGCTTTTTGAGTTCATTCATGAGTACGACTCATAAATGTCATCTCAACAGCCATTAAGAAGAATCTTTTAATCATGCAAGCCTAAACTTATTTGGAACAATTTTACAAAATTATGGGAAGTGTAAATTTAAGGGCTTGTTTTCTTTGTTAGACACAATAATAATGAGGTACAATATTAATGATGCCAAGAAATCATTGGCATCATTGTCAGTTCTCATTATTATTGTGTCTTTACAAAATTATGTAACATGAAACTAGAGAAACGAACAGGTTGTTGACAGGACATGAAACAACTTCTCAAGAGACAATGAATATTGCATTTTCTAAGCTGTCTCAGGCTGTTTTTTTTTTGTTCATGCGCACATTAAGCAACCAGTAACGCACTCTTGCATACAGATGGACGTAAAGTGAGTGGCTCACTTTTGTAATAGAGCAAAACTAGGTTCCCAGCATTGCTGCACATGACAGTGGTGTACAATCTTAAATACATACCAGGTATAGTGAAAAGGTCAGGATATGGTGATTCCTCATGCAGCTTCTGTATTTAAACTTTTGTCTGTGGCACAACCATTGACCTTGAGTGCCTCGCTGCCTGGGTATCCACAGCTCCTCGTTGCAAAGTCTATGTCTTCTAAAGCCGAGGGTTCTACATTTCGCTTCGTGCCTGCGTTCCAAGCTGTCGTTTGGTCGGTCCATGTCTTTGTTGTCAACCCTTGACAAACCGCCATGTCAATTTTCCATAATATGGCACCCACATTGCTACAAACTTTACCCTCTCCAGCCATACAAGTACAGCCAGCCGTGATGACCTCCCCACTCTTTTTGGCACAAATCCACGCAGCACGAGGCGTGCCACTGAGATCTTGTGATGGAGAAAGTTCTCCTTTGGCGCAGCTAAGCGCTTGGTCTATACGGTGGACCAACAGCTTGCCGACCCAACCGCTCTGTACATAATTGTAGGACTCCAGCGGCCTGTAATTTTTCACGGACTGCAGATCGCATGCCTTGGAATTCAATAGGAAAAGTATTAGGTCAGGGGCTCTCACAGCAGGCCACTTTCATGTCATCCAGCCATTCATTCACCATGTTAGGATGGTCATGGCTCCTGTCATCTGGAAAAAAAAGCTAACAGAATGTTTAACAGAGCAGTGCCAAACCAACGAAAGTCGTAGTCTGTTCCGGAGGTATTGATGTGCCGGCCCCTCCGCTCTAATGCATAATGGCGAGGGTCAGGGCAACGCGCACGGGCTCTCAGCACGAACTGCGTCCTTTTAGGGGAATGCAAAGAGGACGACCCACTAGACGGCGCCTTACTAAGTTCCAACCCATTACTAAGTTCCAAGGTTTCGCTACAATTACTCCGGGTACGAAAACCGAGACGCCCGGCGACCTAACAGCTTGTCAAAATGAGTGGGTCATAGTAGGCCTTGAGGCGCTCCACGATGAAAATGGCGCGCCCTCTACGGCGCATGTCCGAAGATGTTTCGATGGGTTCTGTTAGGTAGTTCACCGGGGATGTGCGCTCGACGACACGGTACGGGCTTTCGTATTCTGGCAGCAGTTTTCAAGAGGGGCCACTTGCAGTGGTAGGGACCGAGAGCCATACGAGCGCTCCAGGGAGGAACGTGGGGTCAGAAGTGGTGGAGCCATCACGAATGCTCTTCTGCCGCTCTCGTCCATGCGTCGCAAAGCAGTGATGCCACCGAGGACTTCAGATTTGGAGCTATTTTTGGAGCAGCAAAATATACATTGTTGAGCGCTTTGGAGCAGCAAAATTTCCATACTGGAGCACTTTGGAGCAGATAATTTAGTGCAGTAGAGAAGAAAATTCTATTAACATTCAAGCACCTTAATAATTATTACGGGGCGCTTTTGAAGAGCTAGAAATATTTCGATTAATTGCAGATCTCATCGAAAAAATAAACTCAGGAGAACTCCGTATTTCACTCGTTACTGCAAAAATAAGGGCTCATGCAGTTAAGTGTTCTGCAATAACCTCTTCGGTTATTATTTTCGACACTAGCAAATAAACAGAATAGCGGATCAATGAAATTGTACTTTATGAAATAACACTGTAAGTACATCTATGCTGTGTACAACAGTGCATCAATGCTAAAGAGTCACACGGTCCCTCATCCATTCCCTTAAGACGACTTCAAGGCGAAAGCCAGGTTCTTTTTCTTCTTAATCGATGTGTTGATCCTCCCCCTCCCTCTCTGCAAGCTTTGTGCATCTCACATGGCTTTGCACTGCCTCCATGATCGGCGCACCGATCACGGAAGCAGTGCAAAGCGGCGACGTCATGTCATGACGTTATCACGTGACATTACGATATATGACGCCATGATGACGTGACAAGTTCTGACGGTCTATGACACCCATCATGTGATGATTGTATTTTTGCATGAATCGATTGACGCCACCGACGGTCACTTTTCATGTTTGATAAAGCATAGATCTAAGGCTTTCGCATTAATATTGCATATTGAACATTAACAGCGTGGCCGTTAACAACCTGGCCTTACATACCAAACTGTCCTCCATCATGCCACCTCTGCGGCGCGCGAAACAGCCTCGCTTATCATCCACATCACAGAGTAGATTGGCTCCTCAACTTCTTTTTGATTTTTATTGTGATAGCAATTATATAGACACTACCGACGCGTTTTTGCCATCGCCGTTGCCGTAACCATGGCCTCCGAGATGGCGGGCGCGCGACGTGTTTGCGCCCGCCATCTCGGGGGCCATGCCGTAACTTTCCGTATGAAGTCCAAATTGATAACGTCACGCCGCGCATTCTGCCCGCTGGTAAAAGCTCGCGAGCACTGGTGACGAACGCGGCTGAAGCGGTGATTAAACGAGCCGAGCATCTACGTCGCACGGAGAGCGCATGAGATAACATCTTCGCGCGTGCGGACCTGCCATCGATTGCTCATCAGAGAGGAAACGCCCCGCCCACCTTTCCTAAGGAGTATGTATGAAGGGACGCCAGGAGAGGGGTGCGGGGGTTAGGGGACTGCATCGCTCGAAAAGCGCAGTCGCTGGCGCGCGCGTTATCGCGAGGCATCAGGAGATGGCTTGTATACTTGTACTCTCAATGCTTACTTTGCGTTTAGGGAACTCACAGCACGAATACCGCTTCGGTTCATGGAGCGGCCATATTCCCTTAAACCAGCGTTTTGTTGAGTTACGCGAGAATGGATCCAAAAGAGTTAGCTGCTAGCCTTACTTCGTATAACAATACAATTTGTTTGTATCGCATTTATTGCTTCGGCCTTAAGCGAAACAGTTTTTTTAACCGTCAGCTGTTGACCCTGGAAAGCGGGGGGGGGCGGACGTGTAACATGGCGCAGCCACTTCACAGTGGCTTCACAGCCAGCGACAGGCCCGCTTATGAAAGCTGCGCATATTAAAACGCAACCAGGAGGCATGTTTTTATTAATGAGATGAAATTTAGTGCGATAGCAATTATAGGGACACTCTCGACGGGTTTTCGCCGTCATGTCCCGTACGTATAAGTCCCAATTGATAGCATAATCCCGCGCATCGTATGTTCTACCGCAAGTAAAAGCGCGCGAGCGGGGCCGATAAACGCGGCTGAAGCAGAGTTCAAACGAGCCGGCCCATCTCCGTCGCTCGGAGGGCGCATACGATAACATCACCCCGCTCGGAAGGCCTACCGTTGAACCAGAGAAGAAATGCACCGCCCGTCTTAGTGCCTCAAAAGATGCGGGGGGGAGGGGATGTCGCTAGAGCAGCAAATTTTAACTTTGATTCTAAGGGCGTTGTCGCGATCGCTGGCGCGCGGGCTATCGGCGGCCATGCGCGGGCAGCTCGTATAACCTTCTACGTGCTGCGCTCTCAACGCGAACAGAGTGTGCGGAAAGAGGATCTCTCTGAAGAGGCCGTATTCTCTTACACCAGCGTTTTGTAGAGTTACGCGAGATCGGATCCTTGCTATCGCATTCATTGCTTCACCCTGGCGGCGAAACTGTAACTTTCTTTAAAAAAAGCAAGCAAAAAATTTGAATTGGTACCATAGCACTTACAAGATCGAAAAAGCAGGGCCTTTTAAGGGTATTTACCGCAAAGTGTTTACAAACCCGGATGTGCTGATGGAAGGAATTACGAAAAAGTTCTTCTGGATGAAGATCTATGAATAAAGTATATATCCGAGAAAAGTTTATGCTTTCCCACCGTCCCCGTGCTCTTCCATAGACGCGAAGCACGGAAAATTCGATATTGTTCCATATATCTACTGCTCGTGATCCCAGATTTCATTCCGCGATGTCCAGAAACAGAATTGTGACAGACACTTTAGCGGCACGCGTGTAGTTATTAGTGAACATTGCTTTCATTATGTGCCATGCGACGCCTGAAACGAGCAATCTGCAGCGTTTCTGGAACACACGAGGTCCGCTGATGAATCGCCGCCGCACTTTCAAGCAGCCGATTGGCCAGACGTCACGAGGCTCTGTGTAGAGCGCATTTTGAAGTGTGTTGTTGTTGTAGTGTTTCTTGAAGAAAGGGAAGAGGGCGCTAATTTCTGTCTGCCTATAGGCGACACGGCTAAGCGCCCTATAGGGATAGGGGGATGAGGATAAAAAGAAAAGTAGAAAGAAAAAGGAAAAAAGTAGGGGCAGAGCGACGGAGAAGAAAGAGAGGAAAGACGGGGTGGGAGTCGGTCATAGGAGTTCAGGGACGGGACCACGATCGGCTAGAGGCACGAGAACATCGGTGACAGAGTGGCGTAGCCCCGGTCGGTGAGAGGCGCGCGGCAAGGAGGACGGGGTAACCGTCACGGGGCGTCGACGGCGAGAGCCACGAGTACGTCCTGAACGGGTGAACAGGGCATCGCGGACGACGCGACCGTCTTGCATGAAATCCGGCGAGCAACTCCGAACTGTGACGGGCGCTGCATCGCTGCCGTGTGAGAAGGATGCGCGGAAAGCAATGAAAGTTCTGGAATAACAGAGATGTGAGCCAGTTGGTAAGTGTGTTCATTCTAAAAAGACAGGGCGGCAAACACGGACACAAAAAAGAAGTCAGGACACCACAAACGCCGACTAACAACTGAAGAGACGCACAACGGCTGAAAAGAAAGAAGGCAAGAAAACTTATCTGCGCATGCCCATGCAACAGGCGAAACTATCAATCTAGCACGCGTGGCGGTCTACATGGAAGATAACTGTTAAGGCATTTGATTTCATCTTTATGCAAGTTAATCGACGGTCGGCTCACGCATGCGCTACCACTATAATCGATATGCCATGCTTCAGTCATGGCGCGTTTCTTCATTTCTATGCGGTACAACACTGCACATTCATTGAATTTTGGCGTGCACTTACAATATCGACAATGTAGAGACAGATTAGAAGGTGAGCCTCCTGTTAGCGGTCTCTTATGTTTCAACAATCTCTGGTTGATGCATCGGCCCGTCTGTCCTACGTAGAAGCGGCCGCAGCTGAAAGCGACCTTATACACCACACTCGTACGGCGATCAGTGAATTGTTTGTGTGTTTTACGAAAGAAATATCGGTCCGCTTCTTGTCTTTTACTCGCTCATTCTTCCTCTGCACAGCGGCACAAATCTTACATAGCTTATTGGCAGCCGTGAAAACAACATTAACGCCGTATCTACTTCCTACTTTTTTTAGCCTCTGAGATACGCGATGAATGTACGGTATACCTACGACACGTTTCTTCCTATCGCTTTCTGCAACCATGCTCGGACATAACACAACTGACTTCTTTAAACGTTCAGCGACTGTAGCCACTGCATCACGAGGATACCCTACATCTAAAAGACGTGTAACATGTGCGTTAAAGCTATCACTCATTTTGTGCTCACACGACTTGGTGAGGGCTGACTTAAGGCAAGACATGGCGATGCCCTTTTTTACAACCTTCGAGTGCTTCGACGAAAAATTTAACAGCGGTTTCGAAGATCTAGGAGAATACTGCTAGCACACGTGGTTCTTCTGGAACGTTAAGAAAATGTCTAGAAATTGTATTCCATTATTCTGAGGCACCTTATTGTAAATCTTTAGTAAAACATTTCCTTAACGTTTCGCGGCTGCCAATAAGCTAGGTAAGATTTGTGCCGCTGTGCAGAGGAAGAACGAGCGAGTAAAATGCAAGAAGCGACCGATATTTGTTTCGTAAAACACACCAAAAAATTCACTGATTGCCGTAGGAGTGTGGTGTATAAAGTTCCTTTCAGCTGCGGCCTCTTATACTTAGGACAGACGGGCCGATGCGTCAACCAGAGAATGTTGGAACATAAGAGATCGCTAACAGGAGGCTCACCTAATCTGTCTTTACATTGTCGAGATTGTAATTGCACGCCAAAATATAATGAATGCGCAGTGTTGTACCAGCATAGAAATGAAGAAACGCGCCTGATGATTGAAGCGTGGCATATCGAGAATAGTGGTAGCGCATGCGTGACCCAACCGTCGATTAATTTCGATAAAGATGAAATCAAATGCCTTAACAGTTATCTTCTACGTAGACCGCCACGCGTGCCGGATTGATAGGTTCGCGTGTTGCATGGGCATGCGCGGATAAGTTTTCGTGCCTTCTTTCTTTTTAGCCGTTGTGCGTCTCTTCAGTTGTTAGTCGGCGTTTGTGGTGTCCTGACTTTTTTCTTGTGTCCGTGTTTGCACGCCCTGTCTTTTTAGAATGAAAGTTCTGGCCGCCGCAAGGGGCGCTGGTGTAGTAGTAGGTGCTCGACGCGTTTGCTTTGGCTCGTTCGTTCTCTCTGTGCTGTGCCGTCACCTTGTTCGGATGCCTCGCCTTCGCCGTCGTCGTTTGTTTACCCGCCACTGTGTCCACGTGTTCTGCGACCATGCCTTCAAATCGCGCAAGTACATGCTTCGTCCCTGGCTGTAAAGGCGGGTATAGATCGTGCTCGGAGAAGCTTTAAAGCCCCGAAGGATCTCTCGAGGCGAGAGCAATGAGCACGAAATATTAAGCAGACTGACAAACAGCTGACGAAGGACAGCGTTACTTGTTAGCGGCACTTCGACGTGAGTTTCATCGAAAGGACATATTATAAACATCATCGCAGCCAACTCCTCGCCCTTCTGCAAGACTTCCGCTCGTCCTTCGATTGTGTCCAGCCAACCTTGGGCCGCACGACGAGCGTCGCACACCACATCGACACCGGTTCACATGCTCCCTTACGCCAACGACCCTATCGAGTTTCCGCGGCAGAACGGCAAATCATCAACGAACAAGTCGACGACATGCTTAAACGCGCAGTGATACAGCCGTCCCAGAGCCCCTGGTCCTCTCCTGTCGTACTTGTGCGCAAGAAGGATGGATCAATAAGGTTCTGCGTTGACTATCGCCGCCTCAATAAGATTACTCGAAAGGATGTGTACCCGTTGCCACGCATCGATGACGCCCTCGATTGCTTACAAGGGGCAGAATATTTCTCTTTAGATTTACGCTCGGGTTATTGGCAAGTACCGATGGATGTCACCGATCGTGCGAAGACTGCTTTCGTCACTCCTGATGGACTCTACGAGTTTAACGTCATGTCGTTCGGATTGTGCAATGCCCCAGCTACCTTCGAACGAATGATGGACAACATCCTTCGCGGCTACAAGTGGAACACCTGCCTTTGCTACCTCGACGACATCGTAGTCTTTTCTAGGGATTTCCCTACTCACCTTGTGCGCCTACGTGAGATTTTGACGTGCCTCGCCTCAGCTGGTCTTCAACTCAACATCAAAAAGTGTCATTTTGCGGCGCGCCAGTTGACGATACTGGGTCACGTCGTCTGCAAGGAAGGCGTTCTTCCGGACCCAGCGAAACTCCGGGCCGTTGCCGAATACCCCAAGCCCACTTGCATGAAGACGCTTCGAAGTTTCATTGGGCTGTGTTCCTATTTTCGCCGATTTGTCCGCGACTTTGCTTCCATCATCGCCCCTCTTACCAATCTTTTGACAACTTCTAATGGCCTGTCTGCTTGGTCAAGAGAGTGCGACACATCTTTCGAAACGCTACGGCGCTTACTGACATCGCCTCCAATACTTCGGCACTTTGACCCTGATGCGCCAACGGAAATCCATACTGACGCCAGCGGCGTCGGCCTTGGTGCAGTACTGGCTCAAAAGAAACCGGGATACGAAGAATACGTCGTCGCTTACGTGAGTCGAACTCTCAAGAAAGCGGAGTACAATTATTCGGTTACTGAGAAGGAATGCCTTGCCATAATTTGGGCTTTGGCTAAGTTTCGCCCGTACCCCTATGGCCGCCCTTTCGACGTCGTCACGGACCACCATGCTCTATGTTGGCTCTCATCACTGAAAGATCCGTCGGGACGCCTCGGTCGTTGGGCGCTTCGGCTGCAAGAGTATGACATTCGTGTTGTGTACCGATCGGGCCGCAAGCACTCTGATGCTGATGCGCTCTCCCGCTCACCGCTAGCGTCCGACACCGCTTCTCCATCAGCTTCCTTGTCGCCAATCGACGTCGCAGACACGTCGTTGGAGCAACGCAAGGATGCGTGGGTTTGCCACATGCTCGACTTTCTGGCTGATCCATCGGCTTACCCCGCTTCAAGAACTCTTCGTCGCCAAGCGCCCCATTTCGCTATTCGAGATGGTCTCCTCTATCGGCGTAATTACGCGTCTGATGGTCGGAGGTGGCTCCTTGTGATACCTCGCCACATGCGCATGGAAATGTGCGCTGCTTTTCACACCGACCCGCAAAGCGCTCACGCCGGCGTTCTCAAGACCTACAACCGCCTGCGTCAGCGATACTATTGGCGCGGACTGTATTCATTTGTGTGCAAGTATATCCGCACTTGTACCGCCTGTCAGCGACGAAAGGCTCCACCCCAACGACCAGCCGGTACACTTCAGCCTCTCCCGTGCCCGGCGCGTCCCTTTGACCGCGTTGGTATTGATTTATACGGCCCGCTGCCCTCGACCACTTCTGGGAACAGATGGATTATTGTCGGCGTAGACCACCTCACGCGTTACGCAGAGACTGCAGCTTTGCCCACAGCAACAGCCGGAGAAGTTGCGTTTTTCATTCTACGCAACTTCGTCTTGCGCCACGGCGCCCCGCGCGAACTTTTGAGCGACAGAGGACGTGTTTTCCTCTCCGAAGCTATTGAAGCATTGCTCGTTCAGTGCAATATCGTTCACCGCATGACGACCGCATATCATCCACAAACCAATGGCCTAACCGAAAGATTTAATCGCACTCTCGGTGATATGCTGACGATGTACACCGCATCCGACCAGACCAACTGGGACACCGTTCTTCCTTTCGTGACATACGCGTACAACACTGCTACGCGAGCCACCACAGGATTCTCACCGTTCTTTCTTTTATACGGACGAGAGCCATCATGCATGCTGGACACCATGCTTCCTTACACACCTGACGCATGTGAGTACAGCCCAATTTCCGACTTTGCCAGGTACGCAGAAGATTGCCGACAGTTGGCCCGTTCATTCACGACAGAAGACCAAGGTCGCCAGAAGCTTAGGCGCGACGACGACGGACCTTTTGCTGCTTTCAAGAAAGGTGCTCTCGTCTGGCTTTGGGTACCGCCGAACACTCCTGGACTTTCCTCCAAGTTACTAGCCCGATACCACGGCCCCTACCGCATTCTTGCTCAGACTTCTCCCGTCAATTACGAGGTCGAGCCCCTGACACCATCTGACGACTTGCGCCGTCGCGGCCGAGAAATCGTCCACGTGTCTCGCATCAAGCCATATTATGACCCCGCTATCTTGTCAACGCCTTAAGTCGCCAGGATGGCTCCGCTATTCCCCGGGGGCCAATGTAGTGAAGAGAGGACAACGAAGAAACACACGAGCAAGCTAGCAAGCAAGCAAGCCGCAGTGTCCACAGTAGCAGGAGACTCCAGCTCGCGCTTGCCCGGATTTTGGCTGCTTGACGCCCGCCGCTCTCCGAAGCCCTACTCTAGACGCCTGCTGACATTACCTGAAGACGCGTCAATAAATCACGTCACAATATATATATATATATATATATATATATATTCACATTTAGGGAATTACACCTCATGGTTACTGAACTGGATACGGAAAGTAGAAGAGTAGGTCTGAAAATTCATATGCATTAAATTAAAGTAATATGGAACAATCTTGGCAGAGAACAGCGCTTTGCGATAGGTGGTGAGGCACTGGAAGTTGTAAATGACTCTACTTAGGACAGGTAGTGACTGCAGAGCCGAACCATGAGAGTGAAATAAATAGACGAATAAGGATGGGATGGGGCTCATTCGGCAAGCATTATCAAATCATGAATGGCAGTCTACCAATATCTCTCAACAGGAAGGTATACAACAGCTGCATCTTACCGGTACTTACCTACGGTGCAGAAACCTGGAGACTTACAAAGAGGGTTCAACTTAAATTGAGGACGACGCAGCGAGCGATGGAAATGAAAACGATAGGCGTAACCTTAAAAGACAGGAAGAGAGCAGAGTGGGTCAGGGAACAAACGGGAGTTAAGGATATCACAGTTGAAATCAAGAAGAAGAAATGGATATGGGCCGGGCACGTAGCACGTCGGCAGGATAACCGGTGGTCATTAAGGGTAACTGACTGGATTCCAAGAGATGGCAAACGCGTGAGGGGGAGACAGAAAATTAGGTGTGTAGATGAGATTAAGAAGTTTGTAGGTATAACATGGCAGCAGAAAGCACAGGACCGGGTTGATGATATATATATATATTGTGGCGAAGCAATTGGTACTGTTAAACGGTTGCGTTCTCCAGCGGCTCCTAGTGGGTCGTCCTCTTGTAAACGCCGCTCGCTCTCGGAGCCCGTGCTTTGGCCTGGACTGTCGCCATAGCGAATTGTCGCCGAGTCCCGTCCAATAAACCGCTTAACAAATTGGTGGAGGTGCGGGGTATATATACATATATATATATATATATATATATATATATATATATATATGCAGTTGAACCACGTGATACGTGCTCCAAGGTACCATGGCACCGTAAGAAATATACGTAATAGCCGGGAAGCGGCAGACCCGAAAAGCGGCTAAATACTTAGTGGCGCAGAATGTTTCTCAGTGCGTAGGCTTGAAAAAAACTTGCAATGTTAACAGATGTGCTTAGTCATGCGGGAAGAGCACTAAAAAGTTCTTTGAACACCTGCCGTGTCATAGTTTAATAAACCTAGTGCAAACACGGCGGGTACCTAGAAAGCGATCACTATTGTCGATACCTTCGCGAGACTGCCACCGGATGCGTCGATGTCTCCGAGCGATATTATAGCACTGTGGGCATCGTGTCGGACCACCGTGGCGTGTCGTAGGTGGTCGAATGCCTCGCAAAAGTGAAAATATCCCTGAGAGCGATCATCGAAGAAAATGAACCCTGCTGCACCAACTCTGATACATCACCGCTGGTGCACGCATCGGCGCACACAGCTACGATCTAGCCAACGGACAGTACCATGGAGCTAAGGAACGTGTCATCCACAGAAATGTAATACAGGCATCAGATGTTTTGGCAACAACAGTCGGAGGCGTGAAATCACAGAATCTGCAACACGACCAGCGCTACGGATCGGCACCACACGGACTCATCTGACCATGTCTCCGACAAATAACGATGACGATACGACGTCATTGCGCCACTGCGACGGCGTAAACACGCCACTCCCGCAGACCTCAGTTTCGCGAGTTCTACAAACAAGCTTGAAACCAATTACATCATACACGCCATCTTTGCAATACAAACCTTGAAGGTTATGTGTTTCTTCAGGGCAATTGAATGTACGTTATGCGACACTTGGCGACACTCATGCGGCTACTCTTACGGTCAAGCTAAGAAACGCTGTGTGAAAAGACAACATGGCGGCTCCCCTCCAACGTCGCTCTGCCGCCTCGGAGCGCCCTTCACGACAATGGGGCTCCTTTTACAGAGGTGCGCCGGATCGGCGGCACACGACGTAACAGCCAGGTGCTTAAACAAGCGCAGCACCGTGTCGGACCAAAGAAGAAGAAGCGCATCCTTCCACGAGAAAGCCCGTGCTCACGAGCACTTGCAGCTAGAATCGACAGGAACGGTTGACAATAAATATCGTTCGTGATGTTTAAGCCTCACTTCTTGCTAGTGAACCGTATGCCATTTTAAACACTTTGTTGCCGAAACCCGGGAATTACTACTAGAGACCACGGAAGGCTACGAGCGAACTAACCGGCATGGAGCGGCTGAAATTGAAGCGGACGTCGAGACGATCTCTCAACACAAGAATTCTCAACGAGGCAAGAGCTCTTCGCGGCGATGCTACAGCCACCATAGATCAGCTCAACGCTATTCAAGGCTCTGGTATACTCCGACATCCGACGCGAGCGAGCGTCAGGACGTTGCGTTTCGTCACGCCGAGCCGGCCACGCTACGCCAGGCGCAAATCGCTCTCCGCTACAGTCGAGCCGGCTCCAACGCGCCGGTGCGATTGCATCTAGAGGAGCGCATGAGCAGTAAATCGAAGAACGCGCCGCGCGTTCTTCGATTTCGAGTGTCGGGAGCCGTCGAAACAGAGCGCTAAGCAGGTTCCTGTATATTCGAGTCCGGCGCGTCCCGCGCGAAATGCAGCAGGATCTATTCGGAGCCGAGCGACGCCTGAGCGCGCCAGCAGCCGTCGGCTGCGTCGGCGGTCAGCGGACGCCGGACTATAGAGGGCTGTTTTTTGCTGACGTAACGTCGCCGTGACGCGCGCGTCGACGCTACGCTGGAGTATATCAGAGCCTTTACGGACATCTCAAGGCGAACAATGATGACCTGAACCAAATCAACCAGGAGCTAGAGAGCCACATAGCGGTTGAGTTTGAGCAAGAGTACAACACCGTCGTTGAGTACGAGGACAACGCTACCAGCGTCATGAGCGAGCTGCTTAGCAAGCGCGACCGTATGGCTGCGGCCATGTCTTCAACACCGGAGCTTCAGACTTCGTCAGTAGCCAGTACCGCTGGAGCCTTTGGTACCAAGCTACCCAAGCTTACCATCGCCCCATTTACTGGTGATCTGTGTCGGTGGAACGACTCCTGGGAGCAATTTGACCGGATGAGTCTCCGGAACGGAAGCCTCACTGCGACGGACAAGTTCACCTACCTGAGGTTCTTCCTACGGGGCGACGCAGCTTCAGCTATTGTGGGCCTGCCAACAACGGAAGCTTGCTACAAGGACGCCATCGACATACTCAAGATACGCTTCGGTGACAAAACTAGACTCGAACAGGAGTACTTCTCCAGGCTTCGTACGTTGCTTTCAGTCCGTTCAAGCGACTTGACAGCTCTTCGCAAGCTGTACGACCAGGTATTCATAAAAATTCGAGGACTGGAGACCCTTGGGGTAAGGAAGACGTCTTTTTCTGCAATGCTGTGCGACATATTGCTGCGGGCTCTACCACACGAATCGCGAGACGAGTGACATCAGTAAGGCAGCCTCTATGACGGAGCTAGAACGCCTATTACATTTATTGTCCATTGAATTGGAGAGTTTAGAGAAAAGCGAGCTCGCGAATCATCGAGGCAGAGACAGCCATACGGAAATTGCGCAAAATAAATCGCGCCAGTTTCGTGGCTTGAAGCCCACGTTTTCAGTTCTCCATAACAATGCCATGAAAGCACCCGAGAACTGTGCATTTTGTAAATCGAGCCAATATTCCACGGAAGACTGCCCGTTGGATCTCCCGCTACCGCAAAAGAAGCGCATTTTATCTGGAGACATGAAGTGCTTTCGATGCACGACTAAAGCTCACAGGGCATGTGACTGTAGGCGCAAGATTACGTGCTCTACCTGTCAAGGACATCATGCGACGAGCGTGTGTGATCTGCAGAAATTAGGCCAGAAGAAACGCGAAACCGGCAGGACAAATTCCAGAATACCGCCAAGCAAACCAAGCACAAACACGACTATGTATGCAACTCTGAGGACGAATCGACATACCCTCGAGAATTCATCGACGAGCGTCCTCCTGCAGACATTTCGGGCTTCAGCCGTAACAGATGTTACATGTCGGCACGTGAGAATTGTCATAGACGGAGGCAGTCAGCGCACGTTCGTCACAGACAGGCTATCGAAGAAGCTGAAGTTCAGCACAAAAAAAATAAAGAAAAGGGTTCGGTAAATGCTCGTAACGATATACGCGTCTCACTAAAATTCTCTCTCCCTCTCTCTCTCTCTCTCTCTCTCTCTCTCTATATATATATATATATATAGAGAGAGAGAGAGAGAGAGAGAGAGAGAGCGAGAGAGAGAGAGAGAGGGAATTTTAGTGAGACGCGTATATTGTTACGAGCAGTTACCGAACTCTTCTTTATTTTTTGGTGCTGCAGTTTACCTTTTCTCATATTTTTTCTTCGGCAGCAGTGGCGCGATCCACTGCAATGCTGTATGCATTCTCCATATTCACGAAGGATACATTTGCCGCAAAAACGACAGTTCACTCGTTTTTCAGAATGGCGTCTGAGTGTTGTTTGTCAGAAAATTTGTGAGCATGGTTTCTTCTTTAAATACCAAGTTTTCCTTACATATTAAGCAAAGGTGCTTGTGTAAGGTCTTTGAAGCTCAGTAATAATAAAACGTTTCTGCCATATACGCCTTCAGCAATTTTGCGAAAATATTTATATCTTCATTATTTTTCATTGTAACATTGCGCCTTGTATGAATATCTCAGTAATGAATACTTAGTCTACGAAAGGTCCATGTGGCGTTAGTAATATTTTCAGACCCCTTAATTTTTAAACGTCACGAAAAAAATCGCGGAATTCAGAAAATTGACATTTTTTATCACATTACGACCAATTCACACCACGTGGTGATCCAATTAAAAATCAGCTTTATATATCAATAGCACCAAGTGGTGTAAATTTCGTCTTATTGTGGACAAAAATGACAATTTCCTGAAATCCGTGATTTTTTTCGTGAAGTTCAAAATTGAGGGGTCTGAAAATATTTTTAACACAGAATATACCATTTGTAGAGTAAGTACATAAAGTAAGACATTCATGCAAGGCGCAATACTGCAATGGAAAAGAATGGAGACATAGAAAATTCTGGCAAAATTGCTCGAGCCGTATTTTGCAGAAAAATTTTAGAGATATTACTTGCACAAACAGCTTCGCTTAATATATCTAACCAAAATTTGGTATTGAAACAAGAAACGACGCTCTTATAATACATTTTCTTACAAACAGCACCCAGACGCCATTGTGACAAATTCCTTTACGTTTCTCGCGCAGCTTTCAACATAATGCTTAACCTACAAACACTGCTACCTCCACACGTTTCGGGCCGCGGGGTATGTTTGGAAACCTCGCGAGTGCTTTACACTCTTCTGAAAAGATAACGTGCAGATGTGCAAGCAAGTTTACTCTAGATCTCACACTATAACCAGTGATAAAGCATTATAAAATCCGACGCACTTCAGGAGTGAGCAGATTACCGACGACCGACGATTGTGCTCGAGGTTATCGTTACACAGAGCACGCCACTACTTTTCTTTGAGTGGAAAAGTTTGCCAAATAGACTGTTTCTCCTTCACCTGCCGGAGATCGGCTTACTTCAGGGTTACAACCACAGTGTGATATGGTGGAGGTGCTGGTTCTTTCTCCGGACGCCTACGAAAATCCGTAAACCGATCCCAACACGTCAAGAAGAAGACCGGAATGCCCTGCAAGCCCACCAAGCTAGCCGCAGGAAGCAAGGACTGCCACCGGAATACAGGCTTCCTAGGGAAAGAGTCACAGAGACCATCCCATCAGCTACGTTGGCAACCTCTGTGTCGGCTACATCGATCCTACTTCAGCAGCCATGGTAGCCGCCAACTTTCCGCGCATTATCGTGCGAAGATCAAGATGGCTGGCACCCCCCCCCCCCTCTCGCCCCGCCACGGCGGTCTAGTGCCTATGACGCTCGACTGATGATTTCCGATGGAGGCGAAAATGTTCGAGGCCCGTGTACTTAGATTTAGGTGCATGTTGAAGAACCCCAGGTGCTCTCAATTTCCGGAGTGTTCCACTATGGCGTCTCTCATAATGATATCGTGGTTTTGGGACGTTGAACCACAGATATTACTATAATTGAGATCCAGAAGGCTGGCTGGAAACCTACGACGGCGTTGCCATATTCATCAACTGGGACAGTGATGGGAAGCTTCGCCACGTTTTTCTCGCCTTGGAAGATGGCGCCAGGACCTGGTTTGAGAAGAAAAAGGCTACAGTAAGACCCTAGGATCTATTTCTAGCCGCATTCATATGCACCATCACGAGTGTCGTCCGTAAAGAAGAGAGGGCAGAACTGCGAAGTTAAGCAGCACGAATCAGGAAGACGGAATGAAAAACAAATGAAACAAGAACATGGCCAAGTCCTTCGGCTTCGTGCTCCATGTTGTTTGACTTCACAGATGTCGCACGAACTTGTCCATACAAAAACACTACGAAACCATAGAGAAGACCACAGCTTCCAAACGACAGCATCAGTGTGTACACGACGGAAAGGTCTCGTTGTTGCCACAATACCGTCCCCGCTATGTCCGAATAGAAAAAGTTCGCTCTTTAATGCTGGGAATGGACGAAGAACTGTTTGTCGGCACTGTATGTAACACGCGGAAGACATTCAAAGCATTTCTTTCAGATGCCGTGACGATTGAAAATTTTCGAGACATGCAGACAAGACAGCGCAACCGCCACTCTTCGACAACGGACTATGCCAAATATCAAGCCCTTAGCAGCGACGACCTGCGGGATACGATCAGAGCGGCCATGCCAGAGCAGAAGCAGAAAGTGCTCCCTGAATTGCAGCGTCAATTGCAGTTGATTGCTGACACTGTTCGTGAGGAAACTGAAAAATCACTTTGGGTTCCTGAACCAGCGCAGGCTCAGCCTGCAGTAATGCTGCAGACGCTGCTGCTGTCAGCCGTTGCGTCGCGCCTCCGCCAAGACGCCGCACGGCCGCAGTTACATCGCCAGATTCCATCGCCACCACCTGCATTACTGCATACAGCCGAAGATGGTAAAAGATGACCTTGTACTCTTGCGCAAAACACAGCAGCAAAGGCCAACGCCCCGGAAGCCGACCGATGCATCCTTGAAGCCAAGCGTGAATGCCAACGCCCGCGTAAAACAAGGTGAAGCTATTGCACTGCTGCGTCAGAACAATGACGGCTTGGTCTTGTCTGACAAGGAAGGAACATTTGTGGTGTTGACATTTAGCAGGTACGAAGATAGAGCAGCGAAGGCAATGAAAGAAAACTTTCGCGAGGCTGAAAACCGGCTCTGCCGCCTCAAGAAGGAAGCCATGAAGCTGCTAAAGAGGGTGGGTCTAAACCGCCTGGTGGGGGCAGCCAAAAAGGGGAATGTATCACCTTGAGCATGTTTGGGAATAGGCCAATTATATAAAGACTGGTGTACGAAGTAATCTAGGCACGCATTGTGCCAGTCATGGGTGCACCCCAGCCCGTCTGACGTCACCATCCGAAAACGTTATCGTCAAAGGCGCACGAGAGACCTTGAGGCATTTGCTATCTACCAAAGTTGCTAGCATTGTCTAAGTGTCCCGTCGCTTGATCTGTTAGCCAAAGAAATCGGCTATCTTACATCACGCGTGTGATGAAAAATATAACCTAATCTTTTTTGATGGTGCCCTGTACATATATATACTTGGCTTGTACAATATCATTTTCGGATGGCTGTCAGCACCCGTCCTCGTGCCACACTTCATTCGTCCTGTGTTGGCGCTCCTTTTCCAGTTTTGATTAGAAAATAAAACAGCCATCTTCGACTGCGCCACACCTTGCAGAAAAGGACTCATTACCAGCCTCTTTGTTAATCATTATGTTTAGTGGAGTCAGTCTTTGAACTTCCAAATAATAAGCTGAGTCACGTTGACTCAGGTTGATTCATAGAAAGTGTGCGAATGATTCATAATCACAGCTGCGAAAATATCGTCACAAGAATTATATGCAATGAAACTGGGGATGTCTACAATGTGTTTGGAAGCAACTCAAGTAATAGATAGAAGATGAATGACGATAACGTCACTTCAAACTTTTTAAAAATTTTGGTTGCAGCGTCATATTTCCTTTCTTCCTTTTCTTTTAACATATTTTTCTATATTTTACATGTTTCGGTTGATGTTTGTTGCTTGTGGCCGTCTGTTTCTCAGATTACTCATGATTTCTCAGACAGGGCGTGCATACATGGACGCGCCTTTCTTCTAACTTGAAAAGTAGCATCTAGCTCAGCTCTCTGTTATTCTAATTTCTCTCAGTTCCATTTCGTGTAAATTTGCTTAGCCAAAAAGCTTATTCGACGACACGCCTCATTAAAGGGTGTCGTAATGTGCTTATAAAGAGAGAACCTCTCATCGCATTGCATTGTCTCCAATATTTATCCGCCTTAATTTTGTTTCACTGTAGGAAGAAATGAAATACATAACTCGGCTTCTGCGCCGAGGTCCGACCTGCGAGAGCACAATGCTTTATTGAGCACGTTGTCGTATTCAACACGTTGCAATGGAGTACTTTGCAACCTTATCTGTATGAGCACGTTGCTCAACCGACTGAGCCCTCCGTTCTAACCAATACAAATTCATTGAGAAGTGCCTTATTGCGACCACTCACGGACTCCCTACGCAATTTTCCATCCGCTCATCCGGAATACACCCACATATGCATTCTTCCAAAGTTTCCCGTTACTCATGCGTATAAATTGAAGTATTCAGTGCTCTTCCATTTCGCTTACATGCTAAGCTACTAAACATTCTGCCGAACCCACACCTTGTGGTAATTGGTTTCATGCGTAATAATCAGCGAGTAGCTGTCCATGCTGTATTTTGCAACGCACGCTTCTTTAGTCCATGTTTTTTGTTGTCGGCCCATTGCACGTGTAGCTGCTGCCTTAAGCAAAGCGCGCCAGAATATCTGGGAAGATTCCAGATTGTAGTAGATAATTTTGTTCAGATTGTGCACATGACCCGAATAGTAAAGATTATTCCAGAGCTTGCAACACCACCAGTGATAAAGCTGGAAAGTTCGATGCGAGATGTATAAAAGACGGCGCATCCCAGAGATGTTCAGTTTATCGACGGTCGACGCCCTGTTCGCCGCTATCAGTGTACAGTGTGTATTGCTGTAGTTTGACTGCACGTTTCCCGGCCACGGCCAAAGAAGGCGGTCCATCTTGGACGCACCGATTGCTGCCTTCGTCGACGTCGCGACCACGTGATAATAATTTGGCTTTGAGTTTTGCGCTATGAGGTATATCGAGCTGTTTTGTAAATGAAGTAGTGTGAACATCATGGGCTTAAGTGGCACGTCAAGAACACTGACATTAAAAGCACAACTTATGGTGTTACGATACGTCAGCACTGCCGTTTGATCACAGACTTCAGTAATATCGAAACGAAGTGCACTTCGTGGAGCTTTAATGTAGATATCATACTTAACTTCCGTTAGCGTATTGCTCCGTGGTCGAGCAACGCTTGAATGTAGCTTCTTGAATAATGGGAACACAAGTTTGATGCATGATAGACTGCTCAAAAAGCAGAGCCAACGCTGGAACTACATTTGAAGTTAGCCCGACGTAACTCATGTACCATATATTGCCTTGTTATAAAATTAGATAGCGAGCAGTGCAGCAACAGCTGACGTTGCACCGACATTACGCCTGCATAAGGCATTTTTTCGAAGCAGTTTCAAGACCTAGTGTGGCTCTGTGGTACAATATCTGACTGCTACGCAGAATCCTTGGGTTCGATTCCTGCTAGGATCCTGATTTTTATTCTTTGTATTGGTCGGGTCAACGCTGCCGATGTCGGTTTTCCTTAATGCTCTCTCATTTAAATTAAGAATACCTGATCACGCCGTTCCTGGGTAGAAAAAAAAATGTTGCAGTGGCTTAGCTCGGCTATGCCACAATTACGTAGCATTAGCAAAGGTTCAGCTGATCATTCTTAGCTTTCCTTATTGTCTATAGCTTGATTATCATGCTTACTGCTGCTCTAATGACACACACACGGTATACGTATTATGTGGCACATGTATATTTATTTTGCCAGGCAACTACTTCGCGATCCGATGAGTTAAGCTGATCTGCACTTCTGCGCCGTTGAGCAGCATTGGCGCTCTCCTTCTCCATGGCTATACCACATGGCAAACGCCAGTCAGAGGCGCTATCAAGCGGCTCCAGCGCAGTGTCAGACGGCGACTAGAGAGCGAAGGCAAGTAGCTGCACGCGCGCCGGCGCCAGTACGTCTGTCGCGGCTACGACGTCACTCCTCTGGAAAGCGCACAGCGGGGGCGGCTTGTCGCGCGCGCAGCGGCGGCGGAGTGCGCGGGAGGTGCCGCCTCCCTTGCGCCAGCTGTGTGACATCGCTGATCCTCGCGCATGCGCAGCACGGCTCTTGAGGAGGCACGCGAAACTGGCTCGGCTAGGCCAGTGTAGCTAACGCGACAAAACTGTCAATCACCTGGGGCGCATACCCGCATACGGTGGCCCATTGTATACAGGTATGTGCCACACGTGTCTTTAGGAAAATATTTCGCGATGTACGAGACAGGGGTTTCCCATTATTCATGTCATGACCAGCCGTAATAATTGCCAAACCCTGTTACCGTCCCATGCTAATTTGGTCTACAACAAGTTAAGGAGGCGATTACCAGAGCACCCAGACACAGGGCCTAGATATATAGATACAGAGATCCTTTGGTAGAAACGCATAAATGTCCTTTGGTTCGGTAACAAATGATTCGCACTTAAAACTACGCCGCGGTTTATGTGCATAACTTTTAAATTGAACAGGCGTCGCTGTCAATATTCCGGCAAAAGAAACCGCTGGTCCTGTAGCCTTGCGTCGGCGGCCGCGTATTATACTGGCGTGGCAGCTTCATAGGAGGGAACCATAGCCTGAGAGAATTGAAACCTATGGGTCAGTCACTTCTACTCTCAGTGAATCGCTCATACGCAGCCGACTGTTTCACTGATGTCTGGAGTTTCCAAATATACATGTGCAAGCCTGCCAACCATACTCAGGTCTAATAATGCTTTTCACAGTTTGATGTACTCATTTTGACCGTTTGCTCTACCTCATGAAATCGCGGGTTGTACGCAAGCAAAATTGACCATATGCGGGCATATCACACTTTGTAGATAATATAATGTCCCTATGGGATCAGGATCGTGATAATAACAGCTCCGAATAACATCACTATGAAGAGCATCTACTTTCATTCCGGGAGGCCGCTACCTACTTCTACAGCGCTTAATACAGGAAAGACGCTGATTCATGAATGCTATAATAATGCCACACGCGCTCCTTTTATTCTATCGCGCTGTTTCTACATTAAAAATTGCTAATAGGAATCACGGTATCAAATGTTTATCTGTTCATTAAAAGCGTGAAATGCCTATCGCAACCGTATACTTCAATCTGTTTGCAGCTGGGTTGCAAAATGATGCGCCATATCAAAGATTATATTTATTTCGTACAACGCGCAAAGGTGTGGTATTGCGCTCATGGGGCTCACACCTCACTTCTGCCGCCGGTGCTGTGTTACGTCGATATTCGCAAATTTCTCACGAACTTCCAGTTCAGTTGTCAGTGAATTAAGTAAGGCTTGGGAAAAGGGTTCAACTTAAATTGTGAACGACGCATAGAGTCATGCAACGAAAAAAAATTCACCATCTCCCACTAAAAGGAACCATGTGGGGATGCGAAGGAGCGCATGCGTCAACTTAAAGTTCTGTTGATCACGGGCACCTCGCCCGATGTTAACGCGTCCGTGCATGTGGATCACACCATGAATTTACTGTAGCTGCTGTTGCTGTTACTCGTCCCGAACTCTTCTTGGAGCACGCCACGCGTGCTCATCGCGCGTCTGCACAGTCTCGTTCCCCGGCGCCATCACGTGATTACTGAGAGAGTGTAAGAAGGAGAGGCCACAGCTTCTTACCCAGCCCCTTACACAGGCACGAATGCGCTAGCGCGTGCCAGCGCATGTGGTTTTGTCTGCGTTACGCCAAGCTAGGACAACATACGGCAGCCCGGGCCTCTAAAGTGCTCTGCTCGTATCATCATCAAGGCGGTCGAAGAACAAGACGAAGAAGACTTCTCCTTGGTGCGAGCGCGCGCTCAATATGTTATAGATGGCTATGGTCGGTTTTATAAAGCGTACGGCCGCCAATGGATCTACGGACAAAGCCCACCGCAACAGCTGCTTCGCATCTAAAATATAGGTGTAAACTGAAAGAAGGCCACAGTAGAGTAGGTAAGAGAAAAGACGGGTTATAAAGATATCTTAGCCAAAATCAGTATGAATGAATTGGCATGGACAAGGCCGGTAGCACGAAAGTAACATAATCACTGGCCATTACGAATAGCATGCTGGATTGCAAGAGAAAGCAAGATCGCCAGAAGCAGGTATAAAGTTACATATGGTATGAAGAACATTACTGCGGTCATTCAGAATTTGCCTCAACAGAAAGTCAACAGGTAGGTCAAACCTCTCATGCACATCCTAGGCCTGCTGGGCGGCCAGACTTGGTCGGTCAAAAGAGGGCTGTGAAGGGCCTCATTCCCCCGGACCGAGTTATCGTTCGTAGAGTGTGAGTAAGCAGGCTGGCAGAGCATATGATCTAAAGTGTCTATTTTTTGACATGAGGGACAAGAATTATCGGTATAAGAACCAGGATAAGTCACGTGTAAGAGACACGGATTAGGATACACATTCATTTGCAAACGCTGAAATGTGAACGCCTGAGCTCTGTTGAGCCGCGATTGTGGAAGGGAGTATGGTCTGCCAGTGAGGTAAAATAGTTTTGTATGATCGTTGTAGGTAGATGGAATGCACTATTTTGGAGGGAGTCGTCTCCAAGGTACCAGAGGGTCGTGCGGTAGGTTAGGTCGGGCGCAGCACAGTGAGCCGACTCGCTGAGGTTGGAGAAAGAACCCTCTATCCGGGCCTGATGTACGCAAAAACCAAGCAATGGGCAGATCACATTTAAATAAAGGTTTGAAATTGGTGCCACTTGTTAATTCATCTTCCACAAACATTTTCATCTTCATCTAACCCATCCTTAATGAATCTTCAGTCGACCAATCCGTCTTCAAAAACACAGGAACACTTCGTTGTTCGTTGTGCGCTCGTCTCCTGTTTGTTGAGAGAGATTAAGAAATTTGTGGGGATAATGTAACACAGAAACAAGCTAAGTGTCGAAACATAGCGAGGGCCTTGCCCTACAACGGATGTAGTTAGGCTGATAATGGTGATGGTGATGATGATTTTGAGGTATTTACTTAAATAAACAAGTGCAGTAAATATTGTCATTGCGAACGTACATGGTGTGCTAGAATGATATCTATATTATGTAACTCAATACAAATCACGGGTTTAATGTCTCCATATGGGCCTTATTGCCGCATCTTTGTGATGGATATGTACACATTGTTATATAGACGGTGTTGAGTAGATGGCTACTATGGCGTCATGACGAATGCGTCATATCATCTCTCCTTTTTATCACCCCTCATTCACTTCATACACGCAACCATTGTGATACGCATTCTGCGAAAAGCAAGCTTATGAAACGCACGCCATCAAATCACTGCGGCATTTTGCTGCTTCTGTCTTGATGTACAATTATGCAGCTCACGATATTGTCACGTGGTTGTGGCATTGACGAAGGCATCAGTCGGCTGGTTCAAGAAACATTTTATTTGAGTGAACTTGTGCCCGGTCAGAGAGAAGTCAGCCTACAAGCGATACACGCTGTACACTGCTAGCGGCGAACAGAGCGTCGGCCGTCGATAATCTGACCTGCGGTAAGGCGTGTCGGCATTTGTACATACGGCTACGAACATTCGAGCTTTATCGGTGGTGGCGGCGTTAGTTCCAGAATGAACTCAACTGTTCGCCTCTTCACGTTCAAGCCTATGAGAAGATTCTGAACTAATCGGGAAGGTTTCAAGATATTCGGGCGCGGTTCGTGCAAGACACTGATTATACTTGTAACGGACCGGTTACAAGAAATAGCAGAATAACCGTGCGCGGCAACCTTGTTGTTATGACCAGCAACTCATTTTTTTTTCATACACTCAAATCATGCCATGCATGTTTTGGTATACCCCTATACCAAGCAGGGCTGGGTAGAGATATTCTTAAAAGTATTTCGGAATGCAGTTGTCCAAATACCCGTGCTGGATGCCTATCCCGTTCGACGTAACGGGATACTTCGAAGATACTTTTGCAAAACGTTTATAAAAACTGTGAGCGTTTCTTGGAGGATGAGCACTCAAGATACGCTCCAAGAATTGTAGAGTTTGGTGAATATTCAAGACTTTAAGTGTTCTTGAAAAATTTTAATGCTTGAGATTGCATTTGTGGCTCAATTTGTTTGTCTACTTGTGCTCTTTTAAATACTATCTGGGTTATATTCCGAGTTGTAGTTGATACCAGCCGAGCGTGCATGTTTGTTTGATGCTTGGATAAAATTACGGAAGGCATGGCTGTATTTGCGTGTAATAAACTGCTATCTAAATTCATGTAACACCCATAACAAACTTTCAGTATCAGAAGTGAAGCTCCAATGAATGTATGAGCAGCTGATTGAATGTTAAAGTTATCATCAGTATTGGGAGATCGGAATATGTTTTGCAGTGTATTTGCCTATTTCCTTTAGAAGCAAATTTTACGCTTATGTCAATCAAAATTTAGCCGGGAGCTTTCAGGTGGTTGAGAAGCTTTGCACAATTGCATGCATGCATTTTAAGAATTTTAATGGCTTCCGGTGATTGGGAATGGAGAGATATCATTTTAGAACTCGGACCAATAAGTTCAACGTCATCATTAAATGTGAAAACAGTGAATCATACCTGTAGGCCATCATTCGCGTGCACCTGCGCGGCAAAGTAAGACGCCCTATAAAAGATGATATCATGAGCTTTGTGCTGCCGAATTAATGAAGAAGTGGTACAGCGCACATGGACCCTGTTTCTTATTTATATCGCCTCATCTGCATTATAATGCTACCAGCAACTTTATCAGTCACTGCACAACCTGTTGTAAGTAAATTTCAGCATACATTCGCTATCAATAACATCTGCTATCAAGTCTTACATGGGCTTTTCCATTAACTGAAAATTAGACAGATGTCACATTAATAACAGTAATCAATCTCTTACAAACCGGCACCGCTTTTATTATTCTTGGTTATCCACTTGTCGCCTAAAGTTATGTTTGCGATGATCTGGCGTTTTAGTCACATTTTAATCGCATACATATAAATGCATTTTGCGCTAATATCCTAGCGCCGTAATTTTGTCACGTGGTCGTGACGTCGAAGAAAGCAGCAGTCGGCGTGTTCAAAGCTAAACTTTTTATTTGGGCGAACATGTGGCCCGAAAACCAAAATGCAACGCGCATGCGATTCACGCTGTAAACTTATAGCAGCATGAATAGTCGTCGGCCATGGATAAATCAGGTCTGCGGTTAGGCGCGTCGGCATTTATACAAAAGACATCAAACATTCTAGTCTTATCGCTGGTGCCCGCGCTAGTTCCATAATGAACTCAACTGTTCACCCTTTCGCGCTAAAGCCTATCAAAACAATTTGGAAGATGCCGAGACATTGGGGCACGGTTTGCGAAAGGCAGTGTAACGGACCGGTTACATAGAAATACAAAAAACAATGGTTGATCCCTCCGTCATAGGAATCGGAATAACACGAAAGTAAAGCGTGCCCTTACAGAAGTAACTCAATGTTTACTGTACATTGATATAAGGGGAGCTTCTAAAATGCATATTGATGTCTGGCAGCTAATGGCACCGTTTAACGTGGATGCACCCACTTTGATGATTGGTGGTACATCTCCATCCCGACGACTAACGTCCATGTTAAATGATTACACAAACCCTTGTGGCATCTGTAGTAGTTAACGGTGAAAGCGTAATCAGAGAATGAGGTGTGATAGCCAGAAGAGCGTCGCATATTGGACGCAGAAATTGGTCGCCATCCCGCGGCATGTTAAAAAAAATCACAACATATCCACGGGGTGAATGATGATGAGTGGGGCGAAGCTACGGAGGGAATCATCTGTAAACTGTGAAACTCTTCCGTGAAATGCGCCCAGTACATAATATAAAGAGTGTGAAACATCGTGTATATATTAAACATCAAACTTTTATTGTACTGTTGGTTTACGTGGTCCCTTCATTATCACTTGTGATCGGTGAAATGCAAGGAAGAAGTCCGCTCCCGAGCGAAAGAGCGCCAAGAGCGACCGCATTCCCCGCTCGCCCTGTGCGAATTAAAGGCAAGGCTAGAGGGAAGACAGGACGCGCGTTCCACGACGCGAGGTCGGTAGCATGCCCAACGAAAGCCAACGGAACGCGATCGTGCAAGTGCTCCGGCTTCGCATCGCCTCATGGTTCCATTTAGCGTCCCAAAACCAAATATATTGCTCAAAGTGTGCCTTGCGTTTTTCGTAGAAATAATTTCTTTATCATGTACATTAAGACGGAAAGTTGAAAGCTCACTAGAGTGTATCGCCCGCAAAGTATGTCTTTTAGTGTGATTTAACTCTCGTACGGCAGGGTCCTCGCGCCGTTGCCGGTCCACCTCGCCCGTTGACGATCGGGAGAGGTGGCTACATACAACTACTACTACTACACTTTAAGAAAAACATCTGGCGTTCTTTCGTTCTGCTTTTACAAAACATCTGGCGTCTTTCGTTGGTTTATTTCATCAATCAACGGCGTTTTGAACAAAATTTTTATTGTTTAATCACGCACAGGAGAAATCTCACCAGGCACTACCTTGGAGGTGAACAATGGCTGCTAATGGGAATGAGAGACAGAAGAAGTCGGCTTTTAGCTAACAGTTACACTTCTACTTCTACTAACGTTTCCTACTGGAACATGCCAATGGCTGCTAATGGGGAATGAGAGACAGAAGAATTCGGCTTTTAGTTAATGCGCACGCTGCGAATTTTTTATTGTTCAACAACGCACAGGAGAAATCTCCCACCAGCACCACCTTGGAGGTCAAAGCGTAAGACTTGTTACGGACTACTACGATGACTACGAGGGACGAACGGGTGCCGCCTTAAGGAGCTTCGCCCCTAAAAGTGATTGAACACCACGGCCGGACTAAAGGGAAACGCAAAGCGCGTCGTGCCATCCCGGTAGCCCGGCCGCTATTTTTCTCGGGGCGAGCGCGTGAGCATGGAACGCGGTGTTACAGCCAGGTGAGGCCGGCGCGCGTCGCAGAGCTATTTTTGGTTTGTATTAGCGTGGTGCTATGAGCGAGGCCGACGCTTTTACGACGCTTGGGCAAAGGTTGCCACCTCGCGGTGCGTTAAGGTATTGACAAAATTCAACTTCTGTTGAAAACGCGCCGAATGGGACGGACGCGTAACGCGTTGCAGGTGCTAGTCGCGGAGGCCACAGCAATGACGAATTACTTTACCTTACTACTCCCAGAGGTCAACACCACCCAGCCGACCGAGAGAGTGGTAGATATAAAAGGCGCGTTCGTAATGCCTCCAGAGTCTGTGACCGTGGCGCAGTCAATAAAGAAAAAAAAAAGACCGTGGCGCAGTGGATAGCGTGCCCGCCATCTGTTGTTGCGGACCGAGCGGTCGTGGGTTCTATGCCCGTTGATGGTACCTTTTTTTCTTTGCCATCTGATCGTGTATATTTTTTCGACGTCATTTCCGTGACGGAAATACGTCACTGAAGTCTTGGTGGACCCCGGCATAAAACACTTTCGTGTTAAAAACGCCAGGCCTGCGCGGAAAGCGCAGCACAGTCAGGGGGATGAAACTTCGCCGTTTTTCTGTCCCGTGACCGCAGCGATCCTAATGTTTGGGGGCTGTACTACCTACGAGCATAAATGGACGTTGTTGTTCCATTTTATATTTATTACCAGGTTACTTATTGACTCTGTAGTTTTTAACACGCAAGCGAACCTAAAATTTGCAGTTCGAAATTGCGAAAATACGAGCGCCACCCGGAGTGGAAAGCGGGAACTGCGTCGTCCTATCTCTCACGGCGAAAAATGGGCGTCTCTTGTCGTGCGCCCATATATAGTACGGCCTACAGTGTCCCAAAGGCCGCTTTTACCACCGTAAAGTTTGTTCCAGTGAAACCCTTGCAAGCGTCAGCGAAAAAGATGCATGAATGGATTCGCGCCGTCATCACAAATCGTGCTGTGCTGAGTGGTGTCGAAATTTTTCACGCCGCACCAGCATAAAATTCTTTCGTATCCCGGTGGACGGAAGGTACGATCTGCATGCTGCTGGTTTTGTTTTTCTACACTTGCACGCCACATCGGGATGCGACTTTTGTATGCGACTACGGACGTAACATATTTAAGTTGTGTTTTTACTGCATAAATGGTACCTTTAGGCAATGTAACATTCAAACATACTCTGCTTTTTATTCTTGTTTAATTTATATGTACACGTAAACAAAAACAAAGTGTTACTTAGAATAAGTGCTGCAAAAATAGGCGGATGGGCAAACCTTCATCAATCAGAATGCAACGATTGCCGCTTTCATCATGTGGCGGATTGCGCAACAGGAAGAAGGTTGCGCGCACGCCATTTGAATACCTTCCACTCGCTCAGCTTGGCTTGCTGGTGCATCCCAATTGAATTTGGCACTAAATCGCCCCCCGCCCCCTCGCCACTCGCATCCTCAGTCCTCATCAAGATGGCGTCCCCCAGTGTGTGTCTGCAATGCGCCGTCATGGTTTAGCACCACCCCCAAACACCAGGCGTTCATCCGGCGCTGTCAGCGAATATCGCGTTCCATGGAAGGTATGGGAAGTTTCACTCCCCTGGCAGTCGCAGCGAAAGCTGGAAGAGCGGCGATGCTAGAGCGCTTTGTAATCTCTCTTGTGGCTACTAATACAAGTACACGAGTAGCGTACCCATTACACCACAAATCATAACTTTTGTGAAGTTGGGAAGCACCCGTCACGACATTATTCGTTATTCTGCGGAGAAGCGAGGTACCATCTGTAAGGCATTATGTGCATTTTTGATCCCACGGTTGATGACGATGAAGAATTATGGCTGAGCCCTTTGTAATGGGTTGGAAGCTTTACACGACCCACTAGTAACGTAATTCATAATGTGTGACGCCCGATCCTTATTTAACTCTCCCACCAGGCTTTATAACTTACATTAACGTGAGAAAGAGAGAGAGAAAGAGGGGGAATTAACATTGTTGAGACTCTGAGGAAATGTATTGTGGGAGCCTGATGGGCTTCCTTGGCAACGAATAGAAGTACACTTGCGAGAAACCCACTACGCTAGAAATATTCATAGTTTTCGTGAAGTAAGGAAGCAGCCAGCATGCAATTTTAGATGCGTAGCAGCTCTTTGACTAGCCTTTGTAACGCTGTCCGTCCGCACAAGCGCGACGCATCGGGCTTCCCTCGGCGCAGGTGTTGGAGCGGTGCCAAGTAGGTCACGCCACAGCTGGGCGTTGACGTCACGCACACCTGCACGCTCCCCTCGCAGGTGCGCGCGTACGTCACTCTCTCCCACACCCGCCGGAGCGCCGCAGCTGCCGGCTCGAACGCCCACTCGCTTCCCGTGTCTGCGTTTCAAACAAACGTTTATACCAGTAAACGCTACACCGAGTTTCGCTTCAAACGAATATTCCAGTGCTCACCGCAGTACCCGCGTTTGCGCCGTTCAACCCGTGACGCCACCCGTGCGCAACGCTGCAGCTGCGCATCCCATCAGCGTTCCCTTCGGGGAGATGGTCCAATTTTTTTGTCATTCTGCGGAGAACCGTAGCACTCGCTAAACACCTCTAAGGCATTATGTGCACTTGTTAATGCTGTGGCTGAGGGTGATGAAAAATTATGACACCGCCTTTGTAATGGGTTGGAAGCATTCAACAACCGACTCGAAGCGCAATTCGCATTGTTTGGCGCCTGGTTACAGAATTAGTCTTGTGTGACGCCCGGTTGTAGTTTTGCTCTTCTACCACACTACATTACATATGTTAATGTGGTTTCTTCCCTACATGAAGCCTGTATAGAGTCTCTTTGCAAAGCAGTTTGAAGCACCGGCATGGCGCTGAGGTAGAATACTGGGCTCCCACGCAGAGGGCCCAGGCTCGAACCTCGATCCACTTCGAATATTCTTTTAAGTTTTTTTTTATTTTGCGCGATAGGGCAACGGACACCGGTGGCGGACAACTACGGCGCCAAAAATGGCCCTTGTTGTGATGTCATAACAGCTTTCGCTATAAAAGCAGCGTGCGTGGCATTCACCCCCTCTGAAAAACATCATCCAGATGCTTCAAACAAAACATGGAACGTGGGGAGGGGGCAGGAGTATGCATACACCAAGAGAGAGCAATAATGAATAAAGCAAAAAGTAGAGTCCTCAGGTTCGCTAACGCGTATAAAACGGTTTTAAGCGTACGACACGGACGCATTATGGTCGTGTGCGGCGCCGCAGACAGTTCGTAATGCCATGCGGGATGACCTCGCAGTCCAGAGCGCCGTGACGTCGAGGCACCTTGTATTGCTCGAGGTATCGACGAAGAAGTTTTCCCCTGAGCCCACGTCGGTATGTCGGCGTACAGACCAAAGCACACTCGCCGGGCTGATATTCAACCTGGCGTCGTTGCAGGTGATAATGCCGGGTGTCGGTCTTTTGCTGGCTCTTGATGCGCATAGGGGCGAGTTGTCTGGATTCTTCGGTGTGCTGAAGGTAGACAGTGACGCCAAGGTTTTCTGCGTCGGTGACGTTGGGTGGCGTCACAACTTGTATGGTGATACTTGTATGGTGATACTTGTGGTGACAACTTCTATGGTGTCATCTGCGTCGTTTCTTTGACGGCCGTGTTCTATGCGAACGTCACGTAAGGAAGGACGGCATCACACATCTTGTGCTCGACTTCGACGTACATGGCCAGCATGTCGGCGATGGACTTATTTAGATGTTTGTTGTGGCCATTGGGGTGCGGGTGATAGGCGGTGGTCCGGCGGTGGCTCGTCCGGCTGTATCCCAAGATTGCCTGAGTTAGGTCAGCTGTAAAGGCCGTACCTCTGTAGGCTAGGAAAGCCTCTGGGGCGCCATGAAGAAGGACGATGTTCTGAACGAGAAACTTGGCCACCTCGGTGGCACTGCCGTTGGGCAGGGAGCTTGTTTCGGCGTAGCGGGTGACTTAGTAGATAGATACGATGATCCATTCATTTCCGCAAGTTGACGTTGGGAACGGCCCCAGTAGGTCGATCCCGATTCTCTGGAACGATTGACAAGGTGGTTCGATCTGGTGAAGAAAGCCTGGTGTTCTTGGCGGTGTCTTGCGTCGCTGACAGTCTCGACATGTCCTTATGTAGCGAACAACGTCAGCGGCAAGGCGTGACCAGTAGTACTTGTCCCGTATTCTTGACTTTACACCTTAACACCAATCACTAGGCTCTGGCATGCTTAAATGAGAGGCGTTGGTTGCGCACCACGGCGAAACAAGTTCGCCGTGGCCACCTGTCCTTCACCATATACTCACCACCTTGGGGGAGCTTGTGGAGCGTCAGCCTACAGCTCGGACCCAGAAATGGCCTTTTAAAATAGCTTTTTTCTCCCTCTCTAACAACAACCGATGCGACTTCAACCGATTAAATTACATTCGACATCGCTTGCGACATCAACAGTTTATCTTTTGATTCAAAAATTGGCCCAAAATGAAAGCTTTGAGAGTTTTCACCGGCGCTGTAAAATGTCTAAACTAACTGAGGGTAACTGCCTGCGGAAAACGCATAAAGATCATATTCTATGCCGACAGTGTGAAATTAGCCAAATATATGAAACGGCAATTTATGTCGCAAAACGTACAAGAAACATTCACTGCACAAATCTGATACAGCGATTACCTGCTCTACCGTAATGTGTGACACATTGTCGCTATTGCGTTTCCTTTCTAATATTTCTTTCTTGCAAATGACGTTAATAAGGTGCAAGTGTTCCTTTAGATAGAGCAAGTTTTCTTCACGTCAAATTGCCGCGTCCAGTATAGTCGGTCCCCTTGCCTCCTAACACAGCAAAGTCGGCCAGTCTTTGAAATTTTGGTGACATAGTTCGGTGCCATATAATATTTTTTGCAGTACGTATCGCGGAGAGATAGATCCTTGGTTTTTGTTCCATGTACAAGATACAACAATCGACAAAATACCCTTCGGAAGAACAGTACCAAGCCCGTATAACTTGACGCTAGTAGTCTGTTGAAATGTTGCTAACACAAACAAGGATACGCGGTTTATAGGCTAGTAATATGATACGCAGTAGCGGAAACATGTTTTGAAACGTTATCTGTTCATTCCTTTATTTTGTATTGATATGTGCAATAGTCATTTTGTATTTTTATGAAACCGGCCTGTTGCGTGTTTGACCATCTCTGGGCGCAATCCTTGCCGCATGTTTTGGAAACTTCGCGATTATTTCGGACCGTTCTGTTAAGATTACGCGCACGTCCAAAAATCTCGAGTTTACTCTCGTGCTCAGGCCAGCACCAGCGATAACGCTGAAAGGTTTTATTAGGCGTTAATAAAAGTCGACGCATTTTTTCAACCACGGGACTATTCGGCTATGAAGGCCGTAATCGCCGCTATCGTTGTGCTGTGCTTAGGCTCGCTTGCACAGGAAGTCGTACCTGATTTCCCGGACACAACGTCGCCCAGTCAAAAGTTTCGCGTATAAAAATCGGACGTGTACATCTTTCACCATTATAACCCCGTGGCAGTAATATTCCAATACGCATATCCTGTCGCACGAGGGCGTGGCCATCTTGTTTACAACTACTAAAGGAATAAATAGTTTGCATGACATGAATAAAACGCGTGCCTTGTTAGGCAAAACAGTGCGACATCTGCCAAAATGTAATGTGACACCTACATTTTCCCTCACGTACATTTGCCATTCATTTACTTCAGTATAGAGTGAATTTATTGATAAAAATTCAACAGTTAATAAAGACACAAATATTTATTTACGTGCACCAGCGCAGTCTACTCACACTTTATTTTAAAGGCCACTGCTGCTTATACAAAGAATATAACGTTCGAAAGATAGCCAAACGTAATCTGCGTTTGTGGTCGTTAATCATTTTGTTTATGTAAAACCATTGATGTGATTTCCTTTTACAGAATAAGCCATTAGGCCACTATTGCGATGCCACAAGCGAGTGTGCTTACGGAACCTGCTGCTTAAGGCCAATCGGCGGTTACTGGCCAACTTGCCAACCCTTAGCAAAACTAAGACAGCAGTGTACCATCTCACCCATCAATGGAGTCTATATGTTTAATTGCCCCTGCGAAGATGGAGGTATAGTGAACTGTTACTATAGCGAATGCGCTCGGAGCCCAGTTGCTTCAAGCGTTGTTTAAAGGGCCCCTCACCAGGTTTGACAATTTTGAGCTAACGAGCGCAATGCATACACTGGGCGTTCACGATCACGTCTGCCAAAATTTGCAACGCTACGCGCCGCGGAAATGGGTCAAATTTCAAGGTGAACGCTGCTTGCCCTTTCCCTCGCGGGCGCGCGCTTTAGAGAATGAGGGGATGACGTACATGAGAAAATGGCCCTACGTAGGTGGTAGTGCTGTGACGTCGCTCCTCTACGTAGACGAGTGTGCTCTGACGTCGCCAACAGGAGCACGTGACGCTGCGATAATTATTTGACACGACATGTGTAGTTTGTGCACTTTGTTGCTTGAATAGATTAATAAAACTTGAGAGTAATAATGAGACACACAAAGGCAATGCGTGCGGCTTCTTCATTTTTTTTTCGTGAATTGCAGCGAGATGCGGGGCTAATGTGCCTCCCTTTCCCCCTACGTTCGTGTCCCCGCGGTTAGCGCATCGAGCAGACGCCAGCCCTGGAAACGAAAGTAATGTTCTGGCGCGTTCGAGCACTCATTATGCTCGTTTATTCTACCGCGTCCAAGTAAACGTTAATACGGCACTGGCTCATGATACCGCCACTCTCGTGCCCGTACAAATGTCTCAACTTTAAATGCCCGTCCCGCAGAAACAGGCAGTACACCACAGAGAACGCCGACAAAATGCCCATGGCCGCTACATAAAAAATGATGGCTGATCCCTCCATCATAGGAATCGGTATAACACGAAAGTGAAACGTGTCGTCACAAAAGTAGTTTATTGTTTATAGTGCATTGGCATATGACAGCTTGTACAATGTCTACTGTTGTTTGGCAGATATAGCACCGCTTGATGGTGGACGCATCGCACACCGTTGACGCCTAGTGGCACATCTCCGTACCGACGACTAACGCCCATGATCATGATTTAACCCTTGCGGTAGCTGAAGTTCTTAACATATACGTGGATACCGCATATGGTGAGTCCCGCGCAAAGATGGCATCAACAAGCACATAAACACTGCTACTCGATATCTACTCCTTCAAAGCGTCGTGAAATGCGAAGAGAAAACGCTACGCGCGTCGTGTCTTCCTTCTAGCCTGGCCGTTACTTCTCACAGGGCGAGCGGGGAACGCGGTAGCCAGGCGAGCGTCGGAGAGCTATTTTTCGATATGGATGGATGCTATGAGCGAGGCTTGAGCTAAAGCTGCCACCTCACGGTTTGTTAAAGCGTTGACGAAATTAAACTTGTATCGGAAACGCGCCGAATGGGACGGTCGTAGCAACGGCGCGTTTTTTTTGTTTTTTTTTTCTTGCCTGGTGGCACAGATGTCACATCCCCGTTACAAAGGGGACGCTCATAGCATCCATCCATCAATTCAAGAAAACTGTGAGAGGAAAGTGTGAAAGATAAAAGGCGCGTTCATGTAGCCTCCGTAATGTGTTTGGCGGTAGCTCAGTGGGTTAAAAGCCCGCGAGCCATCATCGCGCGGACCGAGAGGTCATGGGTTCGACTCCCGTCAACGGAAATTTTTTCTTATAGTTTTTTTTCTTTGCCATCTGATGGCGTTCATTTTGCTGACGTACTTCCGTGACGGAAATACGTCATGAAAGTCTTGGTGGACCCCGGCATAAAACACTTTCGTGTTAAAAAAAAGGTAGCGGCCGTGCAACGCCGCTCGCGTGCTCGGGCTGGCTCGTGCACGTCATGCGCACGTGACCATGCATGCGCATGACGTGTTCATGCGTATGTGTCAAGTGGAGAGGGCAGGGAAGGGATTTGGCTTGCGAAGGCTACACGGGGCGAGCGGCAAGGGTTTGAAACTCGCCTCCTCGCATCATGGTTTCGCGCCGCTACAAATTCTTGTTTTTCTCAGCTCGTAATGAACCGATTTGAAAAATTCTTGCGGCATACTGCTCTTAATTCGGCACGCAACAACTTCCAGCGTCTAACTAAAATTTGCTATGTGTCCTGGTGAGGGGCCCTTTAATGCTCAATTCCTCACATGTATTTTGACGACAGCCCTCTTTGTTATAACAATGATGTCTACTTGCCAGTAAATATTTATTCTAATCAGGTTTCCAATGCGCTGCCGGATTATGTTGCGTTATTTCTGAATAAAACAATTTTCACAAAAGAACCAAATACACGGATTCCTACAGCTAACAAGATGAGTCACCGTACCTACACATGCTGTAAAGGTGAAACGTTTTCGGGAAAGAGCACTCTCCTCAATTGTGAATTTGTTGTAATATTAAATGACAGGTTTAATATAATGAGACATGTGGCGTTCACCACAGCCGCTCAACAATGGCATAAGAAAACCTGGGTCCCTTATGCATAGACCTCGCTGCCACGTCCACTACAGGAGCCATCATAGATCCTTTCATCGTAATAGGCATCCATGATTTCCGCCAGATACACTATACCACGCACTTGACTACAGTTAGACTCCTCATTGCTGCGATCACGAACGGATCCGATTAACAATTCCAGTACAGCTGCTGGTGCTCACTGATCGTGGTGATGATGACCTTGTTCAACAACTGTCAAGAACCCCTTCTACACATACTCGCGTGTTCGTGAAACGTGCGTGCGTTCTCCGTCTGTAACGCCACTGTAACAACTGTGACTGTAACGTACGTGCAATGCGCCTGCGCGTGCCACTCGGCTGTGTATATATCTAGGGAAACGTTCCTGAATGAAGCTTAGTTGCGACTAAAGCCTGTCTTGTGCATCTGTGTTCCTTCTTTGTCCTGTTCTGATTCGCGCTGTCCAGTATTGAAGAGTATAAGCACTACATATCAGCTAACCGCGTCTGGTGTTGGTAACACCCATGTTGCGGTTGCCATCGTCACGCAACTGTAAACAACTGGTTATGTAATAGATATGCGACTCTTCAACATATGAGTGCGCGTATACCACTTCCATATTCCTCTAGCGTCATTCCGTAACGTTTCACTCCACGTGAAAAATTATGCCACAGTCACCATCCTGCGCATGCTTCGCATGACATCGATTCCCACGGTATGTGGGATCTGCCGAATGTTTTTGTTCCCAGTCGATGTACCACTTCTGCTCAGTCACCCTCCGAAAACTCTGCATCTAAGCTGGTTTCGCACTGCCTCTAAGACCAGAGGCGGTTCAACTGGTTTTGCTTTGCCTCCGTGATCGGACCACCTCTGACCAGCCTACGATGTCTTGTGATGACGTCATCATGTGATGTTTTGCCACGTGACGTCGCAGAGAAGTGGTAATGACGTCATGGTGACGTCACGAATTTTGGCGATCTGTGACTTCATCACGTGATGACGAGGTTTTACATCACTCGTCCCCGACGCCGCGGGATGCTGACGCCGGCGATCAAATTTCGCGTTGAATAAAGTATCTAACGCTTACGCCTTAACCCTTTGTGGGTTTGCCTATATTTTGGCATGATCATGTAAAAAGCGGCTGTGGTATAGTAATATAAGCTACAAAGAAATCAAGCCAGTAGTTACTGAAAAAAACATGGGATATATATGTCCCACTGACTCATGAAAGTGTTTTCAAAAAGTGGGAAACACTGTCCCATTGCCTCATGAAGGCACCATCTCGAGATTGAATCAATGGGCATTTTGGATGAAATGGCCGAAGCAAGTGGCACAGAGTATCGCATCTCAAGGTGTGCTGACAAAACTTGTGGAGATTTCATTCCAGCAGTCGAACACCACATGCACCTGCGCCTCTTGTGAGCCGTCATAACGTTGTGGTCTGTTCCTGTAAAGCTTAATTCACACCATTAACCAACCATTTTTTGTCCATTTGTCAGCCTTCGCTTTGGCTGTTGAAATTGTCGAGGACAGCTGTTGTCCGTGAATATGCCCATCAAGAAAAATATCGCCATTACGTTGAGGATATTTTCAATATTCTCAACAAATATCCTCAATTACGTTGAGGAAAGGGCGTGGCAATATCGCAGAGGATTGTATCGATGCATTTGTCGGTCAGGTTATTCCGCAAATTTACAAAACCACATGGTGACAGGAAGCTAAATTCAGCTGTCTGAAAAACAAGAAAAAAGAAGAAATTACGCGGTATATCGATGTGTTGTTCTTTCTATCTGAAGAAACAGAAAATTCAGAAGCTATCCTAAAAATAGAACGAAATTCAACGTCATTGTAACACTACTTTCACCCTTCGAAAGCGTGGTAAAAGAATTTTCCTCAATATTAAGAAGACTGAGGTAAGGTATGAGTGACTTTCGTTGCGCTAAATGCAACGGGTGATGTGGGAGAAACGTTTCCTGCAGACGGAAAAGTAGGACGTATGTGTGCCGCTGTTGCACAAAAGGTTAATTACCCACATCGATAGGCTAAGCCAGAATTCAGCTTGTTCTCTGATATTTTTCAAGGAAACCTCGACTACTGTGCTTACATAGGGAGCATTTCCATACACGCCTTTCTCTTCACACAGTTTTTAAAGTACAACAAAAAACAGAAAATTGGGGTCGTATTACGTTGGCCACGTCGTACGAGTGCACAGTGTGTTGGAATGCATCGCTACGTTGGAAGAAGGTAGGTCTCGGTGAGTGGATCTCGTGACCATGTGACGTGCCTTGTCCCACACCCACAGACTGCATAGAACTCCAGACGGCGGTCTGTCGTGCCGCGCCTTCGACAAAGCTTTTGTTTGAAAGCGTAATGCCCTCTCCAACTCTATGAACAACTGAACGAGCCTTGTGATCGGGTACAGCGCCAGGATCACAGGACACGGACAACTATATCCATCTCACAAGCAGGTTGAAGTAGCGCGGAAGCTACGATGTGCAAGCAGACAACGCGCTTGCGCAGCATTGCACACTTCTGTTTCTAACTACAATGCAATTTGCAGCGTTAAAACTATTGTGCTTTCTCGGCACGAGCTACGTCACAACGATACCTGATCCGCTAATTATGAATCGCATGTAAGCCGCATGCCTTCAGTTTTAAATGCGAAGTATTTCTTGGCGAAACTCAGACACTTTGGGCGTTTCTATTATCTATTCATCTATCTAGCCGCCTACATCTGGGCGCTCTCCTGGTCGTCTCCATCACTTGTAATATACCAAAATTGGCACAGCAGGGGATCAGCATGTGGCGAAGACGATTCACTGGTCATGACGTGAATAACGTAAAATATCTGTCGCGTACGTCATGAAACCCTTTCTCTCAGTCACGTGTGGCACATACCCGCATACCAGAGTACATGTTATGCGGGTATGTGCCACGGGCGATACAAAGTCTCTACCAACACAGTAACCGCGAACACACATGCACACGCAAGGAAAGTGATAATAATAATAATTGTTGGGGCTTTTTGTCCCAAAACCACGATATGATTATAAGAGATGCCGTAGCGAAGGGCTCTGGAATTTTGATCATCTGGTATTCTTTAGCGTGCCCCGAGATGGGACAGTACGCGGGCATCTAGCATTTCGCCTCCATCGAAATGCGAACGCGGCCGCCGGGATCGAACCCGCGGCATTCGAGTGAGCAGCCGAGCACTGTAGCCGCTACACCACAGCGGTGAACGCAAGGAAGGTGAGGAAGCTGAAGACAGATTATCCCTGGAGGACGCTCAACTACTATCCAGTCGTGCACGTGGTCCGCAACGTGGACTACGTGGATTACGCAAACACCGAAGCCAATGTTTCCTACAATAAATCTACCGAGAGTACCAGACCTCTCATCATTACTATTGACTTCAACATTGACTTATCAAGACCCAACTACGCCTGGTCCTTACACTGCGTGAAAGACGGCTTGGATGTGGATAGGCCATCAAAAGATCGCGCTGCCACGTCCAGGACAGAGGAGGCACCAAAGATCATTTTATGGTAAGAGGCTTCCAGGATTTCCACCAGCTGTACTATACCTCGCACTTCACTATACTGAGACCCCTCGTAGCCGCGATCACGAACGGATCCGATTACCAAGTCTGGTCCAGCTGCTGGTGCTCACTGTTCATGGTGATGATGACGTTTTTCAAGAACTGTCAAGAACCCCTTCTCCACATACACACGGGTTCGTGAAACGTGCGTTCGTTCTCCGTCATAACGGACAAGCATAAGCATAACTCTAACGCAACTGTAATAACTGCATCTGTGACTGTAATATGCATGCAGTGCGCCTGCGCCAGGCCCGTAGCCAGGAATTTCTTTCTAGGAGGCCCTCTTGCTCAAAACCTCGACTATTTGCGAAAAACACTTATTTTTATTATTTATTCTTAATCAAAACACCTAGTTCACCAAACTTTCGGGGCGGGTCGGGCCCCTAGCCCCCCCCCCCCGCCCACCTGGCTACGGGCCTGGTCTGCCCGTGCCACTCGGCTAGTGCAGGGGAACTTTCCTGCATGAAGCTTAGTTGCGAGTAACGCCGGTCCTGTCAACTTGTGTTTGTGCTGTTCGGATTCGCGCTACCAGTAGTACCAGTCTGGTGTTGGTAACAGCCGTGTTGCTGTTGGCATCGTTACGCAACTGTAAACAACCGGTTATATAATACATATTCGCCTCTTCAGCATATGAGTGTGTGTATACCACCTCCACTTTTCTCTAGCGTCATTCCGTAACGTTTCGCACAATATGAAAACTGACGCCACAGTCACCATTGCGTGCATGCTTCGCATAACACCGATTCCTACGTGGGATGTGCCGAAGTTTTATATATGTCCCCGCCGCTAACCGTGGCGGCGAAGCAACGTGGCAGCACACATGCAGACGTGACCATCCGCTTGGATCCGAGCGCGCGCTTGCTACATAAATTGTCGACTTGCTAAAGTTCACAAATAATGCTTACCTGCCGCTATGAATAAATTATGGAGTTTAGCAACCATTTCGTGCAGGATAACGAAGTTTTGTGCGCTATAACAGAAATGACACTCTTTTTACGCGTCTTGAGTGACATTTTTAAAAAGATTAAAGTACCAGCCAAGTGGAGACAATGGAAATGAGTACTAGATGAGTTCGCTCAGTATCACAGAGGCTTAGATAGAAGCATCAATTATAGTTACTTTCGCAATACTCTGTGGCGTGATCGAGAAGCGCAGAAAGGTAATATTTCCAAGTTGCAATCCGTACCCAATTCTAAGAAATAAGATAGACTGTTCGTTGGATATCCGATTTCCAACGTCTGTGGTGCGAAGCTTCCTGCATGCGGAGCTCATTCGATTGTCCTAGACACTTCCTGTTACGATGAAAGGACGAGTTCATCAGTAGATGGCCTGCAAAATAAGGACCCATGCAACAGTTCTCTCACCAGGTATGCAAGAACCACATGCGATTTCGTTAGCTGGAAGCGCGCCTTGGTCAGCATATTTTGACACGTCATACTGGAACGCCAGCGGCTGCCAGGTCACAAGATATTGATAATTTGGTTCAAATCTAAGGTACAAGAGCGTCACCGAAAAGTAGCCAAGAATTCAAGGCGTTTTTCTTCGCCGCACTGGCATAAGAAGTGACGAAATCTGGCAACTCTACTTCGTATCTACAGGAACACACAGAAAGCCCATGTATGCATGGACGTACAAAGCTGGTGAAAATAATTATGGCATTTAATGTTGAGGGAATTGACAAATACTTTTCCCGAGAAGCTCCTTCAGCAACTGACCCGCTCGACATTTCTTGTATCTTCCTTATACACTGAATATCGATTCACAACATTAGCTTGCTGGCTTTCTCAGTCAAAAGATTTCACCGAGATCGCATATTGTATTGTTATTTTGGGTGTGGGCTTGGGCTCATTTTGAAAATACGGCATTACGCCCCAGTGATAGCTAAATAGCGTGCTGCAAGAATGTTTAAAGGATGACCCAATTAAAAAGCTTGTGCTCTGTTTTCTCGGATGGTACTTTTACAGTTCTTTAAAGCTAAGTACTTTAAAGAAGTAAATAATCAAATGTTTAATTCATCATTCCTATACAATGATCAGGCATTGTGATTGCACAATTACGCCCTTCAGTCGCGCCTATGAATAGAATCGTAAGCCCTCGTGTTGCGGCTTCGTACATTCCAATAAAAGAAACTCTGAAATCTCTAAAGATTTCCCGCAGCTGTTCGTAGCGCCATAATACCTTTTGACTTCAAGCTTTCATCCTCATTCTCTTCACCTTTCTTCTCTTACCATACTCTACGGCTTTGCGCTATGCTCCCTTACGGACTGCAAAAATAAGTCATTTTATCTGCTTAACCATATTACCACGATAGCCTAAAGAGCTCGTTTCGCAGAAATTCCGGTGTAGGCGGCGAAGGTAGTGTCGTCGGTTGTCAGCCATAAATCATCGTCTTGTCTGTGACCGAAATATCGAGAAAGATGGAAAATTTGTTGGTAACAACTTTATTGATAGTCCTGCAGAGCTTTCGCCGACCGGAGCTTACAATCCCGCGTGAAATAAAATAAGTAATGAATTTTTAGGTTCGAGTGAGAATCAAACCCAGGCCGTCTGTGTGGCAAGTAGGTGTGCTAACAGAGAGACACAATCTTGCTTGACAGTGCTTCGGAAAAAACGATATATGACTGACATGTAGTGAAGGAGTCTCCTCAACGCATGTAATATTGCGTGGCAGAAGAACAGAATAGCGCCACGTGTCAAAATATGTGAATTGCTCAAGGAGTGCGTGTTTAAAGGGCCCAGGCATTACAAAGCGCTCAGATATACTTAATCATCATCAGCTGCAAAAGCATCAACAAAGTGAGCAGCTGCGTAGGTTCGCGTGTTACAATGCGGACGTGTAGTGGACCCTTTGCTGATCCGTAGTGGGCACTTAAGAACTGTATTTGCACTAGGTATTCTAGAATAGTGTGAAACGGGCAATGTTGCGCGCAGAGTCGTTCGTATCGTTACGGCATAACTGATGCATGCACCCAGATGCCAAGGCAGGCTAGCAATGGAGAAGCGATGCGCACGGGGCCCGCCTACGCTATCCCGTTCTACCCTTGAAGGCGAAGCTCAAGCGTTCTCCACGTTTTGCTTAGCATTATTGAATGCGAAATATTCATAAGCGAACCCAACGCCCTTTAAGCGTTTCTTTCTCCGTATCTATCTATCTATCTATCTATCTATCTATCTATCTATCTATCTATCTATCTATCTATCTATCTATCTATCTATCTATCTATCTATCTATCTATCTATCTATCTATCTATCTATCTATCTATCTATCTATCTATCTATCTATCTATCTAGCGGCCTACGTCTGGGTGCTCTCGTGATCTACAATTTTAGTCCGCTTGCTGTGGACCAAAATAGGCATCAGGCTGACGAATATGACTGTCTAGTCATGTCATGAATAACGTGAGAAGCCTGTCGCGTACGTGGTAAATTTTTTTCCCCAAAGAGATATGGCACATACTCGTATACATCAGGCCACGGTATACAGGCATGCGCCACAGGTGATTAACATTTTATATCTACCCATTGGTAGGGTAAATGCGAGAGGGTAAAAAAACCGACATTGAGAGCGATCACCCGACGAATGCAAAGAGAAAATATTACGATCCCAGCAGGAATCGTACCCAAGCAGGGCGTAGGCAGAAATTGTTTTTTCCGGGGGGGAGGCACCTGCATGATCTTAAGTGGGGGCAGGGCAGGCAGATGTGGTCGAGTGTCATTTCGTTCTATGTATTCTATAGGAAAGAATTTGGGGGGGGGGGGCACGGGACCTGGTGTGGGCCCCCCCCCCCCCCCGGCTACGCCACTGGACCCAAGCATTCTGCGTGGCAGTCAGGTATTCTACCACGGAGCCACGCAAAGTATAGAAACTGCTTTAGAAAAACTCCCTAAGCAGGCCTAATCTCGGTGCAACGTACACTGTGGTTGTAGTGCTGGCTATCAATTTCATAACAAAGCAATAAATACTACATATGTACTCTTATGATTAAGGCCTCATGTCGCGTTAACGTCCTTTGTGGTTCCAGTGTTGGATCTGCTTTTATAGCACTCTACTAAACACAACATTTCTATTCCTGTGATTCAGCAGGCTCTCTCGTGTATCAACTCTAAAAATTTCAAAATAAAAATTCGGTCCCTTTCAACACTTATGATAAATGCACTTTCTGCGCGGTAGGGTGAGCTACAGTCTCTCATACTATTTGTATGTATATATTTTTGTGTATCTATATATGTATTTATGTGCGCGCCTTGCCATGATTTATATTGTTACTACAATGATTTCTCTTGTTTGTCTTTTTATTTGCATGCATATATTTTTGTGTATGTATATATATTTATGTGTGCGCATTGCAATGATTTCTGTTGTTTCTATTGCTAATGTTGCGCCCAGCGCGAGCAGAACCACGTCAGGGGGCTAACCACCTCCTTTTGTCCTGACCGCGGGCAATGCTTTTGTATACTTCGAAAAATCTATAAATAAAATAAAAAATATTCAAGCGATACTCGGCCCCGGAGGTTTACGCTAACGGAAGTTACGTTTGATACTCATATCGAACCGCGACAGTGCACTTCGTTCCGACAATACTGACATCTTTGCTCTAGCTTGAGTGCTGACGTTACGTCAGACCATAAGGTGTCCTTAAAATGTCAGTGTTGTTGACATGCTTGGTAATCCAACAATTTTAACACAGCTATTGCACCTATAGAAACATGTCCATCCGCCCCGTGACGCTTAGCTCAAAGCCAAAAAATTGCATCACGGAACAACTCGCTCACAGCTTCTCATGAAGGTGATTCCCACATGACGTGGGATCGGATGAATGTTTAACCACTCTAGCATTGTATATAATTATACTTGGTGGTTAACGCCCCAAAACCACGATATGTTATTAGAGGAATGCCATAATGGAAGACTCCAGAAATTTCGACCACTGGGGTTCTTCAACGTGCACCTAAATCTAAGTACACGGGCCTCAAGCATTTTCGCCGCTATCGAAAATGCAGCCGCAGCGGCCGGAATTCGATTCCACGATCTTCGGGTGAGCAGTTGAACACCGGAACCACTGGAGCAACATGGCGGCTGCCTACCACTGTTAAAAGAGAGAAATTTGGGAAGATTGCTAGGCATTCATTATGAAAGAAGGTGTGGCTACTGAATGCCTTTGTAGTCGCTGTTTCTGTTGTCTCATTTTCACCTCTTGCGTTTGTCTCTGCACACTTTACCTTCTTTGACGAGGGTCTTTCCGCCAGCTTAACTGGCTTTGTTGTCACGATTTATACATGGGTCTCTCAAATGAGGCTTCAAAAAACCAAACATTTCTTCTTCGAAAGCGCATTGCGTGGTGTTTCTTGGTGCTAATAGCTAATAGTTGTTCTTATTTTGTCTTGCAGCGCGTTGCGATACCAGGATGTATTTGTGTGTGCCGCCATATTCTGATGGTTATGCCTTTATCATGGGTCAGAAAAGTCGTAAATTAGTAAATAAGGATTTACGCTCTGGTGTAGAGAAGGTCTCGGAAAAAATATAACAATAAAATGCTTATCTTCTTGTATTCTGCTCAACATTCTACTACGGTATAGTTTCTCATGCCGCATTTCTCAAGCCTATGTTGGTTGAATTATCTGACGTGATGCTTACCAGCAATAACAAGCAAATAATGTTCACATTCTACAGCTCATGCCAGCGGATTTACTTCGTTGCCACTATGATGTTTTGCCTCTTGTGCATACCCTTGAAATAATTATTATTTTATGGAAAAATCGATTAAGTACGCTTAGTAATATTTTCCCCAGTTGTTCCCCCGCTATTGTAGTGTTACAAGATGACGATCTCTTTTACAAATCATTCAATTCGCGTTAGAGCCAGATTTTTCTGAATTCCGATTAGTCGCTGGCGGTAATGCCAGATTTATAGCAGTGTTACCGGCTCGCTATAATTGAAATCAATACAACCTCTACCATGTGGCGGCTGATGATTGGGCTTATCACCAGATGATCAGATGTCCTAGCGCACAAACCTCGACAAAATTTTTACATGGAAGTATTTTATGCCGGGGTCAATCACGGCTCCACTGACGTATTTTCGTCACGGATATGACGTTGTAAAATATAAAAAACAGATTAGAGAGAAAGAAAACCAGAAAGAAAACTTTTGTCACCGGGAGTCGAGCTTACGACCTCTCGCCCCGCAGCGCGCGGCGCGACACGACGCGGGCACATACGGCACGTTCTTTACCATGCTAACGGCGAGCTATTTAGACACACTATTTGCGGGTGGCGGTACTTGGAGAGCGGTGGTACATCAGCGTGTTGTTGTTATCTAATAGCGAGATGGCGCGATGGGCTCGAAGAGTGCGCTTTAAAGGTCGTCGCCCCACACCGAGAAGCACGCGCCTCTACAGGGCGGGGTCGCTCATGGGCGCGCTTAGTATATCGTGATCGCGGTGGTATGTATGTCTTGCGCTCTCACCGCAAGTTTGCGTTGAGAGCACAATAGTTACTTCACTCACCGCAGCGGCCGCTTTTGCGAAAGAAGCACGCTCCTCACACAGAAATAAGTTACAACTGTGACAGTTAGTTCGCGCTCATCCTCTGTATGTTCGTTGCGTGCGTCCTTTCTGCTTGAGGAGCGCGTTGAAAGTTTCGTGCTGCTTGATGTTCTTCGCGTGACATTATAATTTGTTACTGCAGCATTCATTCCTTCGCGCTTGGGGCTAAAGAATGCACAACAAACGCTCAATTATGTCTCTGAAGGCACGTTTCACTTTCGTGTTATACCGGTTCCTATGACAGAGGGATCAGCCATGTATTTTTTGGAGACCCGGTACGCAACCACACTCTCGGCAGTTCGCTGGCAAATGTAAGCCCGGGGAATTGGAAATCAATCTATCGCGTTCGCTAAACATCATAATAATGCATAACGCACTTTCACTGATATTAGAGTTCCCGCTCGTGAACAGTGCCTGATACACTGTGCCTGCGTTGCTAGGCTCACATTTGTGCTCATGCTGAACATGACACTCATTTCTCTCTATCATACTGGCTGATCGTTTCCTCTGCCTCATGAAACAGCAGAGCTTCTCCTTCTTCGGCTTATGTGGTGCTGAAAACAATATGCGCACGCCACACTTCGTACCTATTTTGTTTAGGCCTGGAAGAGGCCATCATCATATGGGATCACGGGAAGCCGGTGCTCATCAGTGACCTTCTTTTTGATTACACCTACCAGTTTAATACAAACAGTGGCTGTCACGTGGTCCGGATACCCAGCCATGTTTAGCCTCTCTGCCTATTTGAGGTAGCTGTACTGAAATTTTTAAGTGCATCATTTATCTAGTGCTGCTTTGAAGGCGGCGAAAGCTATCCCTATCTTTGTCACCTGCGATACTGTCACGAGGCTGTTAAATAACCAATAAGCTCTCGTGTAGGTTCGTGTGAATGTAAGCCGATGTCAAAACCGACATCGAGAAAGGGGACACGAGACCGTTTGCGCACAGAAAAAAAACCAACTGAATATATTTTAATAAACTAGATAAAAAGAAAGAAATAGGAGAAAAAACAAACAAAGCATGCAAATGAGAGGAGAAATTAACTGAACTAAACAAACAGTCGCGACATGCTAAGTGTGCACAAGTTCAGCGTATGCGAGACGAAAAGCGACTGTCACCATTCAGTAGCGGCACTCGTGGAGACGGCAAGGGTTGCCTTCGCTAAGTATTGCAGCGGTTGATGATCTGTCTGCACTACAAACTGTACTCCGTACAAAAAAATATGAAATTTTTCTACCGCCCACACTAGCGCTAAGCATTCTCGTTCGATAGTGGAGTAATTCCGCTCACGAGGCAACAGCTGGCGGCTGGCATACGATACTGGGTGTAACACCCCATCGTGTTCTTGCATGAGGACTGCACCGATACACGTGTCCGATGCGTCTGTACGGAGCACGAACACACGTTTTCGATCTGGTGCCTTCACGACCGGCCCAGAAGCCAGGGCTTGCTTCAGCGTCTGAAATGCTTCTTCTGTTTCAGGAGTCCAATGAATGTTGTTTTTCTCCATTTTTCTGGTTAGCCGAGTTAAAGGCTGCGCCTTCTCCGCATAGCGAGGTATTAAATCTCGGTAATACCCAGCTAGTCCCAGAAAAGATCGGAGCTGCTTCTTGGTGTCAGGTAGAGGTGCACTGGCTATCTTCAAAACCGTAGTTTGTACAGGTTGAATATTCCCGCCTCCTAAATGATGTCCCAAGAAGACTATAGACTCCACAGCAATTTCGCACTTCTGAATCTTGATGGTTAAGCCAGACTCCCGGACTTTCTGCAACAAACGTTGCAAAGTGTCTACGTGTTCTTCGCAGGTGTTCGTGGTTATGAGAAGGTCATCGATGTAGTGGACTACAATTTCAAGGCCGTGTAGGAGTGTTCTCATTAAACGCGTAAACACCGCAGACGCTGTCTTTATGCCAAACGGCATGTATATAAACTGGAAATGACCTGAGTGCGTGGAGAATGCCGTTATTGGCCTCGAGTTCCGGTCAAGTGGGACTTGCCAATATCCCTTTGTGAGATCGAACTTCGAGAAGTATCTCTTTGTGCCCACCTCTGTAAACATTATGTCGGTTCTAGGTATGGGTTCAGCGTCGGAAACCAGGATCTCGTTGATGCGACGGAAGTCGACGCATGTGCGATAAGTGTTATCTGGCTTCTTAATAAGTACCAAGGGCGAATTGTAGGGCGAATGGGATCGCTCAATCACACCCAGTTTTAACATGTCCTGAACTTCTTGCTCTACCACTTCCTTCAAGGCCAACGGCAAAGGATACTGCGGTGTGTTGATCGGTTCAGAAGTCGTCAATTGAAGTCGGCATTCTAACAGATTCGTCTTTCCCGGTATTTCAGAGAATACATCTTTGTAGGTGGTTAGAATCTTCTGAAGTTCTGTACGTTTGTCTTCCTCTAAACCACTGCCGATCGGAACCGCTTCTACGCCCGCAGTCGGCTTAACTGTGCAAGCTGGTAGAGGGGTATCTGTCTCCTCCTCTTTCATGACCACAAAGGATGCTAATTGGGGAATTGGGTCTGGTTGCCGGTCTTCATAGCGTTTTAACATATTAATATGGAAAAGTTTGGCGTCATGCCCCAAGTCCAGCCAATAGTCGTAGTCGCCTTTTTTCCCAATGACCGGAAACGGCCCTTTCCACTGCATCAACAACTTATTCGCCGTTGTAGGAAGCAAAATAAGAGCTCTGTCTCCAACCTTCAGCTGACGACTCTTGCTCTTCCGATCATAGTGATATTTTTGAATCCTTTTCGCTCGCCTCAGGTTCTCATGGGCCAATTTTAGCGTCCTCTCCAGACGATCCCGGAGATCGAGGACATATCCATAGGTCGTTTTCATCTCCTCTTCGATCTTTTCTCCCGTCCACAGCTCCTTTAGCAAGTTGATTGGTCCTCGGACGTACCTCCCATAAATGAGTTCGAAAGGAAAAAACCCCATGCTGGCCTGAGGAACTTCTCGATATGCAAATAGAAGTGGCGCGAGCAATCGACCCCATGACTTTGCATCCTCTTGGCATAGCTTGCGCAGCATTTGTTTCAAGGTCCCATTAAATCGTTCTACCAACCCATTGCACATGGGATGATAGGGCGTCGAGCTCAGATGTTTGATTGCCAACAGATCGTTTACTTCTCTCATCAGGTCCGACGTGGAACACGAGGCCTGATCGCACAAGATTTCGCGGGGAAATCCAACACGGGAAAACATTTCCACCAACCCGTCTGTCACAGTTGCGGAGTCAATCGCCGGCAAAGCAACGGCGTCGGGATAGCGCGTAGCAAAATCGACCATGGTCAGTATGTATCTATTACCCCTATTGGAGACTGGCTTTAAGGGTCCAGTAATGTCCACGGCCACGCGCTCAAAAGGAGTGTCAATCAGGGGCATTTTCCCAAGAGGTGCCTTTCCTACTTTGTTCTTTGGATACATTCTTTGGCACGTGTCACAGGAACGCACGTATCTTTTAATTTCTTCCTGGACTCCTGGCCAATAGAATGAACCCAACACCCGATCGGTCGTTCTGGTTACCCCTTGATGCCCGGCCATCAAACTCTCATGGGCCATCTTCAACACTTGACTTCGCAGCTTGAGAGGAACTACCACCTGCTGTATCAATTTTCCAGAGGATAGTCGGTAATTGCGATACAACAAGGACTTCTCTATGACAAAGGAATACTGGGTTGATCCTCTACCATAAAAAACTTGCCCGACTTTGTTCTTGCAAGCCACCAGGGTCTTGTCTTCTGCTTGGGCCATCTCGAGTTCTCTCTTGTTCATCTTCACACTGCTAGCGTTGACCGCAGCTGAATCCGGCCGGACCCTTGTGCTCTTCATACTACCAAGTGATTACTTTACCCGATGGTCTTCTTTCTTCTTATACAAGGTCTCGGCTACGCCGTTCGGATTGAAGTTCCCTTCATCCAGTTTTTCTTTCCATTTCTTGTCAGGGTTATCAGCAGCACGAAACCCTGGCACATTACCAACGATGATGTCATATAGCGGGGAGGCCATGCATTTCACGATACACGTGCCCGAAAAATATGGCGAAAAAATCTCCACCTTCGCCTCGGGTACCGTGATCCGGCTCCAGTTTGCTAAGAATAAAGCCGTCGTGCTTCCTGTCAGTGCTTCATCTGGCACCAAAGAACGCCGTACCACCATTGTATTGCTTCCTGTATCCCGTAGGACGGAAGCAGCTTGACCGAATATAATGCCTTGCAGCACCGGCATCGGCTGTTTTCCTGACTTTGGCTGCGTATTTACCGCACTGGCCATATTCTCTTCCTGCTTGGCCGCAGGCATATCAATAACTACTTCTGCCTTTTCCTCTGGCGACAAGATACAAGAAGTCTTCTTCGTGACGTTCTGCTTTCGGGTACATACATTAATATCATGCCCCATTTTGCGACAGTAGTCACAGTACACTTGTCTCGTCCGAGCACGACAATCTGCTGCTCTGTGACCTGTTTTATCACAGACAAAACATCGGGTGAGAGACTTCCCAGCTGTACTTCCGCATTTTCCTGCGGAGCCGTTCTCCGTTTTGTCTCGAAAACCTAACAGATTTGACTGTCGTTGGGCCTCTAAAAAACTGTCTGCAGCCTCGGCCATTTCATCTAGTTTACGACAATTTTTCTCCCGTAGGAAAAGCGCCACGCGGTTATGGCACTTATTGATAAACTGTTCAGCCAATATGAGATCTCGAACAGACGAATACTCTTTTGCTGTCTTGGACATCTCCACCCATCTGTCGAAAAAACTTGCCAACCCCGTTGCATACTGCTTGCCGGTTTCTCCATCTTGAGGTTTGCTATGCCGGAACTTCTCCCGGTAGCCCTCTGCCGTGAAACGAAAACGTTGCAGTAATGCTAATTCGGCTTTCTCGTAGTCAAGTGCGTCTTCTGGAGACAAGCGACCAAATACTTTGAGAGCTTCTCCACTCATACAAAGGCTCAGGGCCGTGGCCCACTTATCCTAAGGCCATTCCTGACCGGTGGCCACATTCTCGAATCTCCTCAGATAAGCATCAAGGTCATCCCGGTTTTCGTTAAATCCGGGTATGAAATTGTGCGGGTTAACGTTGCACGGTTCTCGCACCTGTCGACCATGGTCCGACGCCGCGGATCCCCTGGCCCCTTCCACCTGAGCAAGTTGAAGACGCAGTTGAATCGTCTTCTGGCATTCGGCCTCAAGTTTCCGTTCCAACTCCGCCTGTTCCATCCTCTCCTTTCTTGCCTCTCGCTCAGCGGCCCTATCTTCGCGAGCTCGTGCCTCACGCTCATCAAGCCATGCCTTCAACTCATCGCCCTCAAGCCCCATGCGTATCACTAACGCCGTTAGATCTCACGTGCTCATTTCCCTTCCTTCTGCAAAACACTAAATTGCATAAACGGTCTCGCCCTGTCGCGGACGCCAATTGTCAAGAGGCTGTTAAATAACCAATAAGCTCTCGTGTACGTTCGTGTGAATGTAAGCCGATGACAAAACCGACATCGAGAAAGGGGACACGAGACCGTTTGCGCACAGAAAAAGAACCAACTGAATATATTTTAATAAACTAGATAAAAAGAAAGAAATAGGAGAAAAAACAAACAAAGCATGCAAATGAGAGGAGAAATTAACTGAACTAACCAAACAGTCGCGACATGCTAAGTGTGCACAAGTTCAGCGTATGCGAGACGAAAAGCGACTGTCACCATTCAGTAGCGGCACTCGTGGAGACGGCAAGGGTTGACGCGGCAAGACGCAGTCAATGTAGACCTGAAGTCCAGGCGTCGCTCGGTCGAAGGTGGCGTCGGGAGAACCAAGGTAGGCGCCCTTTCAGCGTTCCTCCGACGTTGGGACGTGGAACCGGAGACGGGATGAGCCTGGCCAGCGCCAGACGAAGACCAGCCTGGCCACCGCCAGACGATGAGAAGCCTGGCCAACACCAGACTACGAGCAGCCTGGCCAACGCCAGACTATGGTTGATGCTCGGGTACACGGCCAGGTGGGAGCCCGCAGCGGCCTTGCCTCAGGAACTCAGCTGCCACCCCCGCGCCCTGGTCGCCTGCTTGCCTCCGTCGCGTCCCGGCCACGTCTGCCCGTTCTTCCATCGGGCTTCTTCCAAATCAGCGTGGGGGTCTCTCGTTCGTTGGAAATTCACGCGCCTCGTCTGCCCATCGTCTTCTTCGCCGAATACACCGCGAAAGCGCGCGTCCACCCAATCTGTCGTCGTCATCGTCTTTCTTGCGCCGGTGCACTCGCGCACTTTTCAAATGACGCACTAGTTGCACTCGCGCACTTCACCAAAACACGCACTTCACTTATCACAGATACACATCTTCTTCTGCGTGATGTGTGATGCATGATGCAAAATCCGTGATGCATGTGTTGACGCTGCGAACAATCTCTTGTTGCTGCAGGGAATGGAATAAATCTTCTACATCTATGCTGGCCGGGGCACAGCGTGTCGGCTTGTCTTCTCTCAGGAACTTCACAAAACAAAAAAAAAACTCAGAGGGTCCTTTATGCATCCACCTAAGTCGGCTAAAATGCAACAGCGATATTCCATTTCTTCTCAGTCGATGTTGTGGTGCTATCCGGCCACGTTCGAAAGCTTTGTACACCCACTTCTGTTTTGCACTGCCTCCAGTGTCGAAGGCACCTCGCCTGCTTTTGCACTGCCCCCGTGATCGATGCGCCTTTGACTAGGTTGCGATGTAATGCGATGTCGGCACCGTGTGACGTTACCACACAGGATGTCACGCCAAAATTTTTGACGTTATAATGACGCCACAAATTTTAGAGATCTGTAATGCCATGATGACGTCATAGAGTGACGTCATGACATGAGTATTTTTTTCAATGCTGTTGCTGTGCCCGACGCCGCGGGACGCCGACGCCAACGGTCAATTTGCGCGTTTAATGCGGCATACGCGAATCCGGAGTCCTCAGCGAACGCTTCACAATTAGGGATGCTAATTTATTCTGGAGAAATCTGGATATAGCGCGAAGCCAGGTATTTATTTTGTTGACAATGGCTCTGGTAGAGACTTGATGTTCTTGAGTCATCACTCAGCAAAAAACTTGTTGTCAGCCTTAGCACCTTCTTAACTTCAACGAGCACATGCCTAAGGCCTACCGCCTCCACGTCATTTAAAGTTCGTGGCCTCAAATCATTAGCATAGCCGTCTATTTTCTTAGAGTTCTTTACTACGGTTCCTTTTTTTAGCACCATACTAGCTTCGGCCATAACGACGAAGTAACCCGCTTTGTCTGATTTCAACGCAATAGCGTTGGTAACAAAATAATCAACAAGTGGTCGCAGACTCACTCGATATTTGGAAATTTTTCCTGTCCTTGTCACTGCTTCAAGGCACTCTTCTGACGTTCTGGTATCATGCTCGTCTGAAACATTGTTCAAAAGTGCCTTCGAAAAAATCAGCCTATCGACAGGTGAGGATAGAACTCAAAGGCAATCTACGGCCCTTTACGGTGAGTTTTTACACATCTTACCCTACCTCTTGGTTTCCTAGAAAAAGTACGCTTTCCATCCAGGCAGATTGTCTTTTCCACTTATGGGGACTTTCGAAGATTGTCTTCCAGAAAAATTCGGTTGTCTCTTCGCACGTCTTGCACCAGGCTCTGAAGTGCCGATAACCTTGCTCTTCCCCTTCATCTGCTGTACTCGCAATCCATAAAGAGCATTTGTAGTACCCCGCGTCGTGCCACCATTCAGAAACACGGAAGCTGCACACTCTTAGCGTGCCCTGTAGGCGGTTGCAGGGGACCTCATGCTGTACGCATGCGTGGGAAGTGGACTGCTTGTTTGTAGAAGCACGCTGTAGGTCTTGCATTACAGATGCAGACGGAGAGGAGTGACACGAAAGTTGGTGGCCTTGAAAGGCTGGGATTAAAACAGCTCAAAGAGTCCTATGTACTAGAAATCAACTTGACGAGCCATAAAAGTTGGTCGAGATAGTATTGGATCATCTACTCACAAACAGCACAGCAGGACGGGGTACTAAGAAAGAAAGAAGAGACAAACAAGTGCCGACTCACAACTGATTTATTCAAAATACGTGTCAACCCTATGTAGCCACACAAGGATGAAGTGTAACTGTCAAGGAGTAACAACGTAACAGAAAACAAAAGCTGTTAAGGATTTCGATCAAGGAAGGCCACATAGCCGCTTGTACCAGGTAGAACGCAGATATGCAAATACCTTGTCACAGTCTGATAGAGGGGTAGCTAATACAGCCGTGCCCCATTCTCCTGATGTGGAAGGCCTCTATTATATTGCGGCCTATGAACCTGCTATCCCTCGACCCAATTGTGGTGTTATTAAAGACGGGTTCCCTACCACACTCTCGGCAGCACCCTGGCAAATATGAGTCCAGAGTATTGGAAGGCAATTTCATGTGATCCAATAACCTTACAACAATCCAGCTTCCGCTTTCAGCGATATAAGATTTCCCGCACATTAACGAGACCCCATCCACTATGCCCACCTTGCATGATACACATTTTTTTTCTTATCTTAAACATGACACTCATTTCTCTGTATCATACTTATAGTGACTCACTTAACTACAAACCGCCGACAGCTTATCTCGCGCTGAAAAGAATATGCGTATACCATACTTTTGAACTATTTTCTCTAGCCTGTGGGAGAGGCCACAAACTTAAGTGATCACTGGAAGCCCGTGCTTATGAGTGACCTTCTTATCATCTCCCTGTAGTTTCCCTTTCTTTTCTTTGATTACACCTACCAGTTTATTATAAACAGTGGCTGTCACATGGTCCGAATACCCAGCCATGTTTAGCCTCTCTGCTTGTTTAAAGAAGCTGCTCTAAATTCCATGAGAACATGCTTTTTCTAGAGCTGCTTGCAAAGTGGTGAAAGCTACCATATCTTTATCGCATTCGAGTGAATTGAACCATAACTGAGCAGCGGTTTCTTGGCCTTAGGTTAGTGTGTCCGACACACATAATCTGTACTATATATGAATTCAACATCCAGAAAGTGTTGCCTAAATCATGCTAATATTCTAAGCTGAGCCGCAGGCGGAGGCCTTGCGTACAAATTGTCTGAGGACATGGTCCGCTGTCTATTTCATGTGCAGCAGACTATGTGTCACTCAAATCGGTCTGCATCTGCAATGCAAGCAAAGCAACGTGGTTCAAAAAACAACGAATGCACCCCACACGCATATATACTGCCTCTAGCCATCTACAGGGCACGCTGTAGATGGCTGAGTGTGGTAGCGAACCGGTCTTTAATAACGCAACAACTGTGTCGATGGATAGCTGGTTCATAGGCCGCACGATTATAGAGGCCTTCCACATTAGGAGGAGGAGAGACGGGTGTAGTCTATCAGTCTGTCTGATAAGGAATTCGCATATCTGCGTTCTACGTGCAACAAGCGAATACGTGGCCTTGATTGACTGAAGTCGTTAAGAGGCATTGTTTTGTCATACGTTGCTGTTCTTTGACCTTGACACGTCATCCTTGCTGCGGCGATATAAGATTGATACATTTTTTGATAAAATCAATTCTCAGGCTGCGCTCATTTCTCCTGTTTCTTTCTTTGTGCCCTGTCCTGGCGCAGCGTTTGCCAGAAAATAGAATATTTTGGCAAGGAGTCTCGAGGCGTATATGATCGAAAAATTGCAGTAATAGTTTGGAACGTCGAGCACCTTGCACAAACTCATTTGCTTTACACGTAAACCACATTTGGCAACGGAAGAAAAAAACTTACATTTACAGAAAAAAAATTATCCGGGAAACATCACTCAGACGAGCTAATGCGAAATGGGCAAGGCTAGCACGTCACGAAAAAAATTTTTTTTGGTTTCCGGGTTATTCTAGCAATCAACTGTTTTCAATGCAGTGAATGCGCACGATCTTTTTTCCCTATACAAATGAGATGGCAACCAACGTGGCTGGGGTGTATCACGTAGAATGACCATAATGTTAAATACGGGCGCAAATGGATACCTGTTCTCATTTGCCGTTGTTTTGAGGCAATGATTTTGATAGCGAGTGGCACGTACGCACCTTTTTGCTGTTAAATGGAACACAGGAGCGCGTGCGGGACGGCAGGCGCACGTGCTTAGCGGCGGCTGCAACGAGGTTTGCAAGCGCAGTAAAATCTGTGAGCGGTGCTCTTTATATGCATGAACCACTCGCTCCGTGACAATTCGAAGCGCGGTAGCCAACAGTAGCGGACCATGAAAAAGCACCCCTCGCATTGCCGCGGTCGGCTTAGAGGGCAGGCGCTCGCATTGCTTCACACGGCCTGCGCTTCTGTACAGGTATCCACTTTCACCGCCGCCGTATCGTGCCGATGTTGCGCGTCGCGCTTATTCCCTAACCTGGTCATTCCAGGTGGCGGTGGTGAAAAGGGTTGCTTACATTAACCAGAGGTGTGAGCCCCACCGTCGGGCTCTACATCCTAGGTGGTGTCCCTTGTGCGGGATCCATTGGTCGGTGCCGCCAGCCTGGCTATCCCAGCCAATTTCTCCTGGGCATGCAGGTTTAGCATCCAGTCAGGACGCCTCCCAGTGCGCTCGACTAGGGTTAGCATTGAAACTTAGGGCTGGATCACGCTGAGAAGCCGAGACGATGTACTATGTATCAGCTCTCTCCCCACATTACTGGCGCCTGTCATGTACCATAGACTCAGAATGCATCAACATAGTGGGGCTGCGCATAGGGTTTATAAAGAGTCTCAGGAGAACGCGTTTGTTCGTCTCTCTGAAACCTTTAGCTGGAGAGAAAAATAGGTGATGACTAGCCTTTAGATAGTCTACTATATTTCTGAAATTAAGGTGGGGTGAGACTTTCAACGGGAGAGTCAGAATTTGGCTCCACTACAGTGGTAATAAAAGCTATGGCTATATGATTTGCAAGGAATGTTACAGATAGAGGCATCTTGCATTAGAGCTCAACATGAATTTACATTCTATTAAGTACTTTTTATTTTTGTTAATAATTTTTGTATGTGTGTAGTGCTTAAGATCTAATATTACCATAGTAATGCAAATTTGTACAAAAGCAGAATCCACTTTTTTACAGAAACGTAACTAGAATGATGCGCGTACACTAAGAACTTTTTACGTCTGTCGGCCAATAAAAATTGCCAATTATGACTGTTTTTTTTTGCACTAAGAAAAATACAATTGGATCTAGACTATTTATTGTAGTTCCAACAATGTATTTGCTACTTGCTACTAATTAACACCCGTCAGAACCTTTGCTTGCTTACGCTTTAGAGTGCCTAAGAAAAAGGTACACAACGCTCCAAAAGTGTTGTTTTGAGAAATCTGCCAATACAGTCTTTAAAAACATAATTATTCTTGAATATTTCCCTGGGCTGTGGACTTATGAAATGTCAGCATTGCCATACTACACAGCAGACAAAAGTCCTAATTTAAACGAAAGCAGGAGTTTCTCATCAAAAACATCAGAGCATTGACTTTCTCCAAGTGTCTGAAACAAAGAGTCTACGTTGAGGTACACCTACTTTTCCTGTCAACGTGTAGAACAAAAAGGACAAAAGAAATCTTTTTGAAACGGCGACTATCCAAGTTTCATATATTTTCTGAATGATAAAGAAGTTGTCTATCGGCTCTGCGACGCGTGCCTGCCTCACCTGGCTGTAACACCGCGTTCCCCGCTCACGCGCTCGCCACGAGAAAAAGTCACAGCATATCCACGGAGTGAATGATGATGAGTGCGCGAAGCTGCGGAGGTTCATCGGTAAACCGTGAATCTTCCGTGAATTCTGCCCAGTACATCATCACCGACGTGAGATCGGGCGCGTTTATACTAAAGGTTCGATGAGTTGTGACGACTTGCAGCTCACTTTAATTTTACATGTACGCTGTGAATTTTCATTGTTTAGAAAACCATTGCTTTAGAAAACATCTGGCGTCTTTCGTTAAGCAGCTGGCGTCTTTTCGTTTTGCTTTAGAAACATCTGGCGTTCTTTCGTTTTGCTTTTACAAAACATCTGGCGTCTTTCGTTGGTTTATTTCATCAATCAACGGCGTTTTGAACAAAATTTTATTGTTTAATCACGCACAGGAGAAATCTCACCAGGCATTACCTTGGAGGTAAACAATGGCTGCTAATGGGAATGAGAGACAGAAGAAGTCGGCTTTTAGCTAACACTTACACTTCTACTTCTATTATTGTTTCCTACTGGAACATGCCAATGGCTGCTAATGGGGAATGCGAGACAGAAGAATTCGGCGTTTAGTTAACGCGCACGCTGCGAATTTTTTATTGTTCAACAACGCACAGGAAAATTCTCCCACCGGCACCACCTTGGAGGTCAAAGCGTAAGACTGGTTACGCACTACGACTACTACGACTACGACTACGAAAGACGAACGGGTGCCGCCTTAAGGAGCTTCGCCCTTAAAAATCACAGCATATCCACGGAGTGAATGATGATGAGTGGGCGAAGCAGCGGAGGTTCATCGGTAAACCGTGATCTTCCGTGAATTCTGCCCAGTACATCATCACCGACGTGAGATCGGGCGCGTTTATACTAAAGGTTCGATGAGTTATGACGACTTGCAGCTCACATTAATTTTACATGTATGCTGTGAATTTTCATTGTTTAGAAAACCATAGCTTTAGAAAACATCTGGCGTCTTTCGTTAAGCAGCTGGCGTCTTTTCGTTTTGTTTTAGAAACATCTGGCGTTCTTCCGTTTTGCTTTTAGAAAACATCTGGCGTCTTTCGTTGGTTTATTTCATCAATCAACGCCGTTTTGAACAAAATTTTAATTGTTTAATCACGCACAGGAGAAATCTCACCAAGCACTACCTTGGAGGTAAACAATGGCTGCTAATGGGAATGAGAGACAGAAGTCGGCTTTTAGCTAACGCTTACACTTCTACTTCTACTAACGTTTCCTACTGGAACATGCCAATTGCTGCTAATGGGGAATGAGAGACAGAAGAATTCGGCTTTTAGTTAACGCGCACGCTGCGAATTTTTTATTGTTCAACAACGCACAGAAAAAATCTCCCACCGGCACCACCTTGGAGGTCAAGATCTGGTACTAGCGTTACGACTGGTTACGCACTGCTACGACTACGAGGGACGAACGGGTGCCGCTAAGGAGCTTCGCCCCTAAAATCGCGGCCGGGATACCGGAGCGGCACGACGCGCTTTGCGTTTCCCTCTAGTCCGGCCGTGGTGTTAAATCACGTTTTAACATGCAGCTGGATGGCGACCAAGTTCTGCGTCCAATATGCGACGCTCTTCTGGCTATCACGCCTTGTTCTCTGATTACGCTTTCACCTTACTACTACAGCTACCACAAGTGTTTGTTTGTACATTTAACAGGCATGTTAGTCGTCGGAATGGAGATGTACCACCAATCATCAAAGTGGGTGCATACGCGTTAAACGGTGCCATTAGCTTGCAGACAGCAATATACATTGTGAAAATTCTCTTATATCAATGTACAGTTAACATTCAGTTACTTCTGTAAGGGCACGCTTTACTTTCGTGTTATTCCGATTCCTCTGACGGAGTCATCAACCTTGTTTTTTTTTAACTGGTTCACTACGAGCGGAGAAAAGCAATATTTGAAAGCGCGGTTAAAGCATGATGCGAGGAGCCGATCTTTGAACCCTAGGCACTCGCCCCGTGTAGCATTCGTAAGCTAAATCCCTTCCCTGTCATCTTCGGCATCGGAGCCGGAGGATCACAAGGGGCATACGCATCAACACGTCATGGGCACTCATGCACACTCAATGTGACGTGCGCATGACGTTCCCGAGCCAGCCCGAGCGCGCGAGATGTGTTGTGTTGTGTCGGCGTTCTTTGTCGTCTACGGCCTGTTTCTGAGGGATTAATCTCACGGTTCCCGCAAGTTTGGAGAGACGCGAGAGGATAATTGAGCCGAATGAGCGCTGAAACGCGGTTGAGTATTACACACTTTAGGGGGGGAGGGGGCGATCGGCGATCTCTGTTCATTCCGCGTTCGTTCTGACGGTGCTACGTCACAAAATGGGACGGTCCGCAGCTCTCTCCCGCCGATAGGAAGAGAAAAGCCAGTCGTCAAGCGGCAAGCTTTCCAGAAGTAGACGCGCATCGTTTATCCTCGGCAAGAGGACCGTATACTTCGAAGCGAAGTGTTTCTCGCCTTCTTATAAATAGAGTTGTTGTACAAAAAGATATTGTTTTCTTCCTCTAAAGCTCAGACAGTTTCTGAAACAGCAATAGGTTTGAGTACTGATATTAATTAGTGTTAGTGTCTCTAACTTGGTCGCTAGCTGACGTAGCGCATGCGAAAAAAAAGGGGAAAGTAACGGTTGGCGCAGTTTTTCAAAATGTCGTCCCACCGCCAAGTTTGCCTTGGCCCCCGGGTGTCGGATCGTCAAAGGGAGCTTCTGCTGGCTTTTATGAAAGAGCACCCACAGATCGCGACGCCGTCGTGCCCGTTCGGGCCGTCGTTCACGAGTGAGGACCTGGACGACATGTCGCAGTAGCTGGCAGCGGTTTTGAACAAAGAAGTCCCTGCGCGTAAACCACAACCCAGTGGAAGGCCCGTTCGTTTCGTTCACACCGTCCGTTTCGAGAACCGAAAGCGACGCCGCACTCACTCATGTCGTCAAACGCATCGCGCATCTCCAACCGCTCTCCCTCTGCTTTGAGGAACGCAGCAACAGAAGTACCCATCGCAAGTGCCATTTTCTCAAAAGCAGCTGTTGCGGCAGCCGCAACCGCCGCATCAAATACATGCCGTGCGAAGCCGCTTGTTTGCTCGAGAGAACGCGTGCGAACGGTCTCGCGCTTCGTTAGTTTGTAGCAGACGTCATGCTCGTTATGACGCGGTAAGACGTAACTAAAAAAGAACAGATCAAGCAAAAAAAGAAATAGCTACACCCGCCAAAAACGTGGTTCCTTCGGCTTCGGCCAGTCGTGTGCGCCGCGAGAATTGGCGCAGAACGAACGGCGGAGAAAGGAGATCTCCGATCGCCCCGTAGTTCTCGGGGCTGGCGGCTGCATGGCGCGGAGGCGGCGCGAACACGAACGCATGCAAAACGGATGCAGATTAGTCTCACATCTCGCATCAATTCGAAGTAAAAAATACATAAACACGCGCAAACATTTCATTTGTGTGTTTTATTGTTACTATCAAATTCCATTAATGTGTTCAAGCAACAGATTACACAAATTACGCATGTCATGTCGAATAATTATTGCAGTGCTACGTGCTACTGTTAGCGACGCGAGAACCCCGATGTATACGTAGAGCAGCGAAGTTAGAGCCAAAGAGACATTCGTTTTTGCACATCATTCCCTCCATTTTGAAACGTACAATTGCGAGATGAAGGACAAGTCGGTCATTTTGAAATCTGACCTCTTTCCGCGCCGCGTAGCGTTGCAAATTTTCTCCGATATAATCTTGAGCGCCCAGGCTATACCTAGGTATGCACATGCCGCTGAAGAACTATTTGTTTTTATTTGTATTTTTATTTGTATTCATTGTTTACTTTATTTTTCGCGGCGAAGGTGCCAAAGTAATCCAGTCGCTCTGGGAAAAAGAACAGCGTCGCGTAGTTCGAGGCGCGTGAGCCCAGGAAGAAGGGGGATATTAAAAAAAAATCTCACCATCTTCCCGTAAAGGGAACCTTGGGTAGTATGCGAAGCAGTCGTGAGTCGACTTAAAGGTCTGGAAACCTTTTATTTTCTACATCACTGTACATAGTCCTTCCATTCCAGGTTCACCTGATGTTGTTACTCGTCATACATGATTTTAAGGTTAGGAGAACGCTTCCCCTTGTGTATAACGACCTTGTGGTCCGTAAAGTATAAAGTTAATGGTTCTTGCTGCAAAGGTTGTAGCTTGACGTTTGAGAATGCGATGTCAATGCACGACAAGCCGTGTCGGCTGGCCGACGTGCCCGTGGCGCTGCAGCTTCTCGAGCTCTCAACTCCGGGTCGGCTTGACGACGTGCCCGTTTCGCTTCGGCTAAAGTCCCTGGGTATTTTTGGGAAAGTACCGTCTTTCTTTTAACTGAGCCGCCACGTCGAGCACCCTCCTCTCGTGCCTTCCACCTCCCCGCTTCACGGGCCGTCACCCGGGAAACGCGCGCGTTATCAGCGTGACATAGCATTCTTGATAGGGAAAGGGCGCGAACCGGGTTATGGGGCCGGCGCCCGCACGGTGGCCGTTTCAGAGAGAATATAGATAAGGTTTAGACACTTGGCAGAGGAGGGTTGGACACTTTGGCGAGGATATGGAGGAGAGTCGCTTCTTTCTATATACGAAGGGACTTTAGCTTTGGCTTCGCAAGCCCGCCGCGCTGCGGCCGCTTTGGGAGCCCGCGCCGCCGTGATGCAATCTTCGTTCGTCGAAGCGCACTCCATGACAGCTGCTGTAGAAGAGAGCGCGCCGGGGGAGAGGAGAGCGATCGGTCTTATCTCTTGAACTACAGCGCCGCTAGCGGTCTCCACTGAAACTAGAGCATGCGCCGCAGTAGAGCGAGCGCTCTACCGCACGCACGTATGTCAGGCAAACATTCCGCACACCATGCGCGAGCTGTCCCCTCGTGCCAACACAGTTCTCATCTTTCTTCCATACATGAAGTGGCACGCGGGGCACTGGCTACGCCGACGGGACGCCGGGGGGACAGGCCTCGTTCATAAGCTGCTTCGTATCTAAAACAAAACGCTGAAGTGGAAGTTATGCATCCAAAGTGAAGCCAAAAGTCCGCCATCTTATCAGTGGCAAGAAAAACCGTTAGTGTGTACCGAAGAAATAGCAGCGTTTTCCTCACACGCCCTACCAGTTTAATACTGCCGCGCGATGTGTTTTGGTTTGACGCGACGGACGTGCGCACTTATCATTTGTGCCTTCCGTCTTTACATGCGTAAAAGTAGGCCCCTAATATGATCATGCCTGAATGATGGTAACGCGTTCCATTCTGCTCCTTCAAAGAATCAAAGACAGGAAAAAAACTCAAGAGAGAGGAGAAAATAAAAAGAAAGTCACCGGCCTTAGCCAGACCGCTTGGGGATCGACCGGCCTTGCTGTGCCAAGCTTTGCGTCACCTGGTGAAACTTACCGCAATTGACATTTTTTTAATATTTCAAGCTTTTGAACCCACGTGCTCCGTATGCCGTAATATGTAGCACTGTTGTGTGCCAATGGGCAAATCGAGGGAGAAGAAAAAAAAAAGGCAGATCCCACACGTTTTGGGAATCGGTTTCAAGCGAACCAGTCAGCGAGTATTTCTATGCTGTATTTTTTGGCTTCGAGCCAAGCGTTAGGAGGTGGATCGACGTGTTTTAAAGACGATAGCGTTTCTTGGGGAACTTTAACGCCTAAATATTGGTCTGTCTTTCTGTTTGTCGGCACGTCCCCCGACTCAGCCACCCGGCCAAAGTTGAACCACTTGCCCAAGGGCCAGCCACCTTGAACGGATGACTAGGTTCATACTTGTGTACATTGTTGATGAAAAAGCAAACATTACGCATATCTGAGGCGCAACATCACTAGGTAAGTATTAGGTGTTGTGTTCCTTTAATCGAAAATACATAGATACGTAATTCTAGAGACCCTAGTTTCTTAAGCTGCGCTGAAAATGCGACTGCGCTGAAACTTGTCTTCCTCCGTGCCCTCTGCACGAGCTTGTCGTTGTGTTTCGGTTTCGGTTCCGTATTGCACTGTATGAATGCCATGGGGTGCCGCTCTGGCATTCCTGTTCTACTCAGGCGACGTGTACACAAGAGTGTGTGGAGAGCACTCGTTGAGTGCGGACGTTCCTTCTGCTTCAGCGCTTCTCGCCAAACCGCGTGTTTGGGCTGGCTGGCGTCCCCGCCGGTCGCGTTGGTCACCGGCGGTCTTCGCCTGCTGCTGCGCCGGGACTACCAGCCCGCAACACAGCACTCATGTTTCCCGACGTATTGCCAGATGGCGTCCATATCTCACGCAACGCCTCTTCTATCGTCTTTAGACGACATTTGCAGCGGCGCACGCAGATACGCGGCCAATTGTTTCGTAACCGTAGTAGCTGTGTGTGCACATCGTAGGCTTACGAGGGACGTCGACAACACTGGCGTTTTACAGCGAAAGCTGCTATGAGATCATTTCACCGGCCGTTTTTGGCGCCGTAGTTGTCCGCCGCCGCCGCCGGTGTCCGTAACCAGTATCGCTCGAAATAAGAAAAAACAACGAAATAAGAAAGAAATTCCAGGATGGAACTCAGGAAGGAACCACATTAGCATATGCAATATAGCGTGGTAGAAGAGTAAAATAAGCACCAAGCGTCGCACAACGCGAATTCTGTAACCAGGCGTCACACAATGGGAATTGCGCAACGAGTAGGTTGTTGAATGCTTCCAACCCATTACAAAGGGCTCTGCCATAATTCTTTATCGTCATCAGGCACAACATCAACAAAGTGCGCATAATGCCTTACATGCGTTTAGCAGGTACCAACGCTTTCCGTAGAATGACGAAAAATGGCACAGTGCCTGCTGCCCTACTTCTCAAAAATTACAGTGATTTATAGCGTAGTGGGTTCATCGCAAGTGCACTTGTATTGGTTGCCAAGGAAGCCCATAAGCGCATGATCCACTTCCTCGGGATCTCAGTAAAATTACAATGATTTATAGCGTAGTGGGTTCCCCGCAAGTGCACTTGTATTGGTTGCCAAGGAAGCCCATCATAAGCGCGTGATTCATTTCCTTGGGGTCTCAGTAAAGTTCTTCGCCCCCCCCCCCCGTCTCTCTCCCACGTCAGCGTATGTTATACAGCATGACGGGAGAGGGAAATAGCGACCGGGCGTCACCCATTGCAAATTACATAACTGGTGGGCCGTTTAAAGATTCCAACCCATTACAAAGGGCTGAGCCATAATTCTTCATCGTCATCAGTCGTCGCGTCAACAAAGTGCACATAATGCCTTATAGACGTGTAGCTGGTGCCTCGCTTCTCCGCAGAATGACGAATAATGGCTTATTGGGTGCTTCCCAACTTCACAAAAATTGTGATTTATGGCGTAGTGGGTACCTTTCTAGTGTACTTGTATTGTAGCCTCAACAGAGCTTACAACGGGGCTCTAGAAACGCTGCTCTTCCAGCTTTCCCTGTGACTGTGCTGCGGTTTCAGCGCAGGCCTGGCGTTTTATGGTGCGATGTATCGTCAGCACTCGCGTTAGAGTACATACGTCCGTATTATCGAAACTAAATGCACATTGTGGTGCAATCATGTGAATATCATGCGTCTAATATCAGCCGTCTAAGAAACGGCTATAAAAGCGGAGCCAACACTGGAACCACTGACGTTAATCTGATATGACACCTGTGTCGTACGAGTACATATGTAGTGTTCATTGCTTTCTTGTAAATTTAGATAGCCAGCACCACAACCACAATTGACGTTGCACCGACATTACGCCTGCATTTGCTGTTTTTTCAAACCAGTTTGTAGACCTGGCCTGGCTCTGGGGTAGAATACGCGATTGTCACGCGGGATGCTTCAGTTCAATTCCTTCTGGGATCCTAATTTTAAATGCGAAGCATTTCTTAGCGAACCTCTGGCACTTTGAGCGTTTCTATCTACGTATATATCTATCTATCTATCTATCTATCTAGCCGCCTACGTCTGGGTGCTCTCATGATGGCCTCCTTCACTTGGTGTAGACCAAAATTTGCATGGGAGGGTAAGAGGATTTGACGAACATGATTGTCGGGTCGTGACATGAATAACGTTAAAATCTTGTCGCGTACGTCGTCAAACCCTTTCCACTAGACACGTATGACACATACCCGTTTACCACGGGCCGCGGTGTACGGGCATGCGCCACAGGTGATTGACAGTTTACATCTACCCAGGAACGGCGAGAACAGACAGTGGTAACTTAAATGCTAGAGCGTTAAGGAAAACCAACATTGGCAGCGTTGATTCAACGAATGGAAACAATGAAAATTAGGATCCCAACAGGAATCGAACCCAAGCATTCTGCGTGGCAATCAGGTATTCTACCACTGAGCCACGCTAGGTCTATAAACTTGTTTGGAAAAAGAGCCTACGCAGGCGTAATATTGGTGCAACGTCAATTGTGGTTGCGGTGTTGGCTATGTAATTTTCAAGAAAGCAATAAACACTACATGATACTGCTACGATGTGTACTCCTACGATACAGGAGTCATATGAGATTACCGTCTGTAGTTCCAGTGTTGGCTCCGCTTTTAGAGCAGTCAAATAAACATTCGTTTGTATTCCTATGATTCAGCAAGCTATATTGAAGCATTGCTCGACCCCGGAGGAATAGATTAACGAAAGTTAAGTTACATATGATATCCACATCACCGCACCATAAACTGCACTTCGTCCACCAGAACGACGCAGTGTCCTGTTCATTTCTTACGAGGCTGAGCGATGGCCTCATGCTGACCGAGAATGATGCCAGATTGATTGACAGCCGCTTTGTAGACTAGGCTACGTAGGCTACATGCGCCCAGGTAGTCTACGAATACGACAAACACCATCCAGTGATGTTGGTCTATGCAGCACTATCCAGGTCTACCAGCCTCGATGGCCTATACCTCACCAACGCGAAGGGTGACTTCAGATTCCGACAGCTCGCCGGCTCTGTCGACAGACAATTTGTCGACGAAATGACCGAGGCATCCACGAATTCCAACAGCTCTACTATACGATATGCTTCGCTACACATGGACCCCTCGTCACCACGATCACGACCGGATCCTATAAGAAGTCATAACCAGCTGCTGCTGCTCACTGATCACGGTGATGGTGCCCTTGTTCAAGAACTGTCAAGAACTTCTTGCACACATGCACACGGGTTTGTGAAACGTGCATGCGTTCTCGAGACACGTATAACCACTACAGATCAACTTACCGCTTCTGGTGTTGGCAATACCCACGTTGCCATTGACAGCGATACCCAACCGTAAACAGCTGGTTATGTAACACATATGCAGCTCTTCAACATATATATTTGTGCGTATAAAATTTATACAAATCTTTAGCGTCATTTTGTAACGTGTCGCTCAGTAAAAAAAAGTTACGCCACAGTCACCTACCCGCCGCATGCTTCGCATAACATCGACTCCCACGGTACGTGGGATCTGCCGAATTTTTTATTCTTTCCATTTGTCGGTTCAAAGCTGTGATGTCGGTTTTCTTGACACTCTTGCATTTAAATTGCCAATGCCTGTTCTCGCCGTTCCTGGGTAAATATGAACTGTCAATTACCTGTGGCGCATACCCGTACACCTCGGCCCGTGGTAAACGGGTATGTGCTACACGTGTCTGAAGGAGAGGGTTTCACGACGTACGCGATAAGATTTTCACGTTATTCATGTTATGACCTGACAGTCATATTCGTCAAATCCTCTTACCCTGCTATGCCAATTCTGGTCTACACCATGTTAAGGAGGCGATCATGAGAGCACCCAGACGTAGGCGGATAGATAGATAGATAGATAGATAGATAGATAGATAGATAGATAGATAGATAGATAGATAGATAGATAGATAGATAGATAGATAGATAGATAGATAGATAGATAGATAGATAGATAGATAGATAGATAGATAGAAACGGTCAAAGTGCCAAAGGTTCGATAAGAGATGCTTCGCATTTAATACTGTTGCGCTGTCATTCCGTGAAATTCCAGTTGCACCTGGTGCACGCAAGAAGTGGCTTGCAGTAATTAGGCGGGATAATTTGTCGCCAAGCACATATTCATAATCCACCAGAGGATGTAGCCGCTATCCCCTATCAGACGACTTCATAGAAGGAAAGAAGCGGCTGATCGCAGAAGGATCCGGAGCCGTCATTCCTTACAGACTGCTTACATTTCACGTTTGCAGCTGAACGCAACAACTGTACAAACCATGGCAAACATAAGTAAACTTGGTCGCACTGCGACCGAACAGTCAACGAATACGTACAACAATAGCAGCGCCGCCTGGCGACCGCAGCCACGTGCAACAGATAAGATTATGTCCTGAAACTGAAGAATCGGAGCCCATGAGCACCACAAGCGCTACCGGCGAAACAGTTGACAATGGTCGTGTACAGCGTCACAAAGAATGCGTGCACAAGGCTGAAAAAAGATGGTTGATCCCGCTGTCATAGGAATCGGTATAACAAAAAAGCGAAACGTGTCGTCACAGAAGTAGTTGATTGCTTTAATGCATTGGTATATCAGAGCTTGTATAATGTCATTTGTATTTTCGCAGATGTAGCAACGCCTGATGCTGACGCACTCACGTTGACGCCTAGTGGCACATCTTCGTACCGAGGACTAACGCCCATGATCATCATTTAACCCTTGCGGTAGCTGAAATGCTCAATATATACGTGGACACCGCATATGGTGAATCCCGCGCAAATATGGCATCAACAAGCACATTATGGACACTGATACTCGGTATGCACTCCTCCAAAGCGTCGTGAAACGCGAAGACAAACTCTACGCGTGTTGTTTCTTCTCTCTAGCATGGCAGTTAATTCTCACACGGTAAGAGGGGAAAGCGGTGCGACAGCCAGGTGAGCGTCAGAGAGCTGTTTTTTCATATGGATGGACGCCATGAGCGAGCCTTGGGCTGAAGCCACCACCTCGCGGTGTGTTAAACAGAATTGCACTTCTATTGCAAACGCGCCGAATGGGGCGGTCGGAGCAACGGCGCGTTTTCAAAGACGATAGTCTTTCTTGGGATACTTAAACGGAGAAATTTCGGTCTGTCTTTCTGTTTGTCGGCACGTCACTCGATTCAGCCACTCGGCTAAAGTTGAACCACTTGCCCAAGGCCAGCCATCTTGAACGGCTGACTACGTTCATACTTGTATACGTTGTCCATCAAAAAGCAAACATTACGCATATCTGAGGCGCAACATCCCTAGGTAAGTATTAGGTGGTGTGTTCCTTTAACAGAAATAGCATACATACGTAATTCTAAAGACCCTAATTTGTTAAGCTGCGCTGAAAATGCGACTGCGCTGAAACTTGCCTTCTTCCGTGCCCTCTGCACGAGCTCATTATTGTGTTTCGGTTTCGGTTCTGTATTGCACTGTACGAATGCCATGGGGCGCCTCTCTGGCATTCCTGTTTTACACAGTGGACGTGTAAATATAAGAGTGTGTGCAGAGTACTCGTTGAGTGCGGACGTTTCTTCTGCTTCAGCGCTTCGCGCCAAACCGCGTGTTCGGGCTGGCTGGCGTCCCCGCCGGTCTTCGCCTGCTGCTGTGCCGGGACTACTAGCCCGCAACACAGCACTCATGTTTCCCGACGTGTTGCCAGATGGCGTCCATATATCACGGAGCGCCTCTTCTGTCGTCTTTAGACGACATTTGCAGCGAAGCACGCAGATACGCGGCCAATTTTTTTGTTTTGTTTTACGAGCCTGGTGGCACGCAAGCTATCACCCCGTTCTAAAAGGGACGCTCATAGCATCCATCCGTCCATACATGCAAGCGCCCTGTGAGGGGAAAGTATGAAAGATAAAAGGCGCGTTCATGTAGTCCCCGTTATTTGTTTGGCGGTAGCTCAGTGGGCTAAACGCCCGCCAGCTATCGTCGCGGACCAAGAGGCCATGGGTACGACTCCTGTGAACAAAACTTTTCCCTATAAGTTTTTGGGGGCGAAGCTCCTTAAGGCGGCACCCGTTCGTCCATCGTAGTCGTAGTCGTAGTAGTCGTAGTGCGTAACCAGTCTTACGCTTTGACCTCCAAGGTGGTGCCGGTGGGAGATTTTAAAAGCCGACTTCTTCTGTCTCTCATTCCCATTAGCAGCCATTGTTTACCTCCAAGCTAGTGCCTGGTGAGATTTCTCCTGTGCGTGATTAAACAACAAAAATTTTGTTCAAAACGCCGTTGATTGATGAAATAAACCAACGAAAGACGCCAGATGTTTTGTAAAAGCAAAACGAAAAGAACGCCAGATGTTTCTAAAGCAAAACGAAAAGACGCCAGCTGCTTAACGAAAGACGCCAGATGTTTTCTAAGGCAATGGTTTTCTAAACAATGAAAATTCACAGCGTACATGTAAAATTAAAGTGAGCTGCAAGTCGTCATAACTTATCGAACCTTTAGTATAAACGCGCCCTATCTCACGTCGGTGATGATGTACTGGGCAGAATTTATGGAAGATTCACGGTTTACCGATGAACCTCCGCAGCTTCGCCCACTCATCATCATTCACTCCGTGGATATGCTGTGATTTTTTTTCCTTGCCATTTGATGGCGTTCATTTTGCTGACGTAATTCTGCGACGGAAAGACGTCATGAAAATCTTAATGGACCCCGGCATAAAACTCTTTCGAGGTAAAAATGTGTCCAAGTAAATAGCCATTTGTTGTATGCTTTGCTCACTACAGAAGAGGTCTAATGGAACAGAAAAGATAGAGACCCGAGAGGCAGATACTGAGACTACAGCAGACCATCGACAAATAGAAAGAGGAGCTGAAGAAAGCCAGAGCAGGCCACGTTTTGCGCGCATATCACATCGGTTCAAGTCGAAAGACAGCAGTACGAAACTTTATCAACAGCGTCTCTTCACAGACATCAGCCCGTGTAGCAAGAAGCGCGCGGCAGAAACAGCTATTAAATGCAAAGCATTTCTTAGCGAACTTCTGCGGCTTTGAGCGTATCTATCTATCTATCTATCTATCTATCTATCTATCTATCTATCTATCTATCTATCTATCTATCTATCTATCTATCTATCTATCTATCTATCTATCTATCTATCTATCTAGCCGCCTACGACTTTGTGCTCTCCTGGCCGTTTCGTTAATCGGATGTGTACCAAAAGTGGTATGGGGTGACATGATCGCATTACAAACATAAATGACGAGTCATAACATGCATGTCATGAACAGCATGATTTACATTCCGCGGCCTTGGGGCTCTTGCGGTCGTTCCGCTAATTTAATAAATACCAAAATTGGTATGGTGTGATAAGAGTTCATGACGAACATAATGACAGGTCCTAACGTGCAAATCATGACACGCATATCATGTGCAGAATGATTTACGTGTCATGATCTCGCGTCACTCGCGGCCGTTTAGATGAATGGATATATACGGAAACTGGTATGACGAGACATTTCTGTATGGCGAATATAACTGACACGTGGTAACATTGAAATTATGCCATGCATGTCATGTACAAGATGATTTACATGCCACGCTCATGGAGCACTCGAGGCCGTTTCGCTAGCTTGATATGCACCAAAATTGATATTGCGCGACGCGACTGTATGACGAACGTAAATGAGAGGTGGTAACATGAAAATGATGACATGCAAGTGATGTACGACATGAACTGCTCACGGTGCGCTCGCGCACGTTTCACTAGGATGATATGCACCAAAGTTGGTATTGCGCGATGTTACTGTATGAAGAACATGAATAGCAGTTGGTAACACGAAAACCATGACATGCATGTCGTGTATGTCATGATTTACATGCCACGCTCGTGGTGCATCCGCGGCCGTTCCGCTAGCTTGATATACGCCAAAACTGGTATTGCGTGACGCGACTGCATGATGAACGTAAACGACAGGTGATAACATGAAAATAATGACATGTAATTCATGTACGAGATTATTTGCTCATGGTGCATTCGCGGCCGTTTCGCTAGCTTGATATACACCAAAATTGGCATTGTGCGACGCGACTGTATGACAGCCATAAATGCCAGGTGGGATCTTGAAATTCATGATATGCATATCATTTACGGCATGATTTACATGCCACACTCACTGTCCGATCGCGGCCGCTTCGCTAGATTGATATACACCAAAATTTGTATTGCGCGACGCGAGCGTATGAAGAATATATGTGACAGGTGCTAATATGAAAAGCATGATATGCATGTCATGTATGAGATGATTTACATACCATACTCATGGTGCACTCGCGGCCATTTTGCTCGTTTGATATACACCAAAATTGGTATTGCGCGATGTGACTGTATGAGGAATATGGATATAAATGACAGGTCCTAACATGTGAATCGTGTTATGCGTGTCATGTACGGTATGATATACATGACATGGTCATTGTGCGCTTGCGGCCGTTTTGTTAACTGGATATATACCAAAACTTGTATGACATGACACGAGTGCGTGATGAACATAAACGACAGTTCGTGCATTGTACATACCAGAATATACGTCTCATTAGCATGGCATATACCAGATTGTGGATGCATGCGTGCATGGCAAACATGCGATATATGATGAACAAGATGGCATGGCATGAATGATTTCATTTGGCTCAAAGTCAAACAAGGCAATGTATGCAGCTCTTTGCTGGCTGCTTCGCATTACATCGATTCCCATAGTGCGTGGGATCTGCCGGATTTCTTTTGTTTGTCTTTCATACCATTACGAGTTCGCTGCTTTACGATTTGATATAATGGAATCACACCGCGTAGTTCCTCATTTTCGGGTACGAGTTGTTCCTTCCTTTGGGTGGCATAGAATGTAGTCGTCAGAAGGTTGACGAAGGAAGTGGGTTATCACGTATATCCTTGGAAGCAGTTTTATGACATTTTGGCTATTTAGCGATTGTACTCCAGCCTTGTATGATGTATATACACCATTAAACGGCAGCATGCATAGGTCACATTAACCACACAAGCTTGCCGTATCAGCTACTGGCGAACTCTGCTTTTAAAGATCGACTATCAGACAGTCAAATCTGACTTTCAGACAAGCGAACATAACGATGGCCGAACGAATTTCCCCGCATCACTGTCACGCTGTCTCATATCAGCCTAGAAGACGACGCGCAAGTGCCTCGCTGAAATGGTCTCCAAGGACACAGGCCTTTAAAATAATCTGGTTGCCCAGAGTGACAAGTGCTTCTCGATTCCCGTTTAAATAGTGCAAATGCTGGCGAAAAATGAACCATACAAAGCTGCGAATGCAGCCACAGCCTGCGTTTCCGTAAGCGACGAGGTGACGGTGGTTCTACCCCGGTGGTGCACGTCGCAGCTAAAACCTGTACTGATACCGACTGCCGATTTCCGATACTCTTTTCTCCCTTCCACAGGCACAGAAACATAACGGAGGCGCAGACTCTGTAGAAAGCCTTGCTAGCCGAACCCAGGTGACTCTGGTGAACGGAGACTCGGCGACTCCCCCCAAGACCGGAAAGGCGCTTGGAGTTGGCTGCAGAGAAATTTGCCCTGGAACTAGAAATGACCTAAATGAACCAAAATGCTTGAAGAAATCACAAAATCACAGAACTAAGAAAATAATTAAATAAGTCAAAGAAGCGATAGCCAAATGGAGTATAAATATTAGCAGATATTCAAAACACACGCAATTTATTAGCGGAACACTAACAGCTCTGGTAACTCAGAAGCCTTGTGCGTTGTCGTAAAGATATCGAGGCCTTTCACATTAAAAGAATGGGAGACGCATGCGTGAGCCATCCGTCGATTTTCTTGACAGACAAGGAGCTTGCGTATCTGCTTGGCTCACGCATTATCAAGTGACCAGTTTGAACTTGTTCTCAAGAATGTGCACGTGTTGTTGTTCAATGATTACCTTTAGTGTTTTACTTATGCGCATGTCTGCTACGCCCTGTTTTGTATTTCCCGTTTTGTTTTTTTTTTTCGAAATAAATCTTTCAGTTGCGAGACAGCGCCCGTCCTGTGCACACTGTGTTCCTTTAGTCCGAGCGTTCGTCTTTAGCGCTGCATCAATCATCGACAAAAATAAGCCGGGTGAATAACAAGTGGACGTCTTGATGACGCACTAGGAACTACCCAAACGGGTACAGAACGTGTTCGTAGAATCAGTCGCGGCAAGGCAACAGCAATTCGCGTGTTTGTGAATTCGCTCAACAAAATCGAGGAAATGACAGCACGGACAGCATTCTTACAATGGTAGAAAACAAAAAAAAACACTTCACTACGCGATAAGAGCCAGCAAAACTCGAACTGAACCACGTGACAGGCCAGGCACACCTGCAGTGAGCAAATTGCGGGTGAGGCTTGCAAACATGATCAAATATAATCAATACAAAGTTTGGCAATGGACTTGCAGCCCATACCGACAAAGAAGTGGGAACAAACAACAATTTATAAATACAGAGAAGTAGATGCCTGACTTCATCACCCGACAGGAACCTCGGGGTATCACCGAATTTGAAAAATACGCACAATATGGTGTTAATGGGGTCAACACCAAAAAAAATGTGATCACATGCGGGCGACAGAGCATCATGAAACAGCACGGCACAGGATTCCATGGCATAGACCATATTGCCACATGCGCTTAATTTTTCTTTACGTGTGTTTGCGCTTCAGCCACAAAACCTGGAAGCGCCGTTTCTGCACACGCCACGTCGTAATGCTTGGAGTTTGTGTCTGATTTTTGTCTCAAAATTAGGCGCAGGACACGAGTAGCTGAGTTCAGCCAGGAGCTAACACGAGCACTTGCAATAACGCCGGAATAATGTGTGACTCATTCATAAAAGCGAACGCAGAGGTGAAGGAATCCTACTATTCGATGAGCATCGACCGTACTCGAGGATATCGTTGTATTGTGAGTGATGTTCGCTTTTACGGTGATTGTAGTGGATTTCCTGGCACAAGCTCCCCCAACAAGGCGTTTTGTCATGAACTATCTTATTGTCCCTGTCTTCACCTTCAGAAGCACGTGACATGCCAGTGTAAGTGCTTCTTCGCTAATGTACCAAGCGCCCGCCAAAAGTTGCGGACTAGAAGCTAGCCAAAGGCTACAAAGATTGCAACCGGGGTACAGACCCCTTAAAATAACACAGCCATAAAATAACAACCACGGTGACGACCGCCTGTCTTCTCCTAAATCATGGTTCAGCAGCCCAGGGCCCCGCCGATTTTCCGTGGATCATCGCTTGAAGACACAGAAAGCTGGCTGAAGGCGTACTATCAAGCCGCCACATTCAACGACTTGGATTTCAAACGTAATAATGAGGACGCGGTTAGAGAACCTACAATCTACGCTTTGAACCTGACATCTTTTTCGTACGACGTTCTTAAACACCATAACGAATATCGCCCGCGAGGAAAGGGCCACAGCTATGCTGGAGACACGTATACAGCTTCCCAATGAAAACATTGCGATGCAAACGGAGGAGATGAATCGCTTGTTTCGCCACGTGGACCATAGCATGCCACAAGAGAATAAAGTCAGCTTCCTTATATGGAGTGTAAAAGAACTTTTCGCTGGATTCATAAGAAACCAACAAAAATGGTGACATAATTTGTTTCGGAAGCTTCGGTTAATTGACGACATGCTCGAGCTGCTGAGGTGGTAATACAACCACAATTTTCTTGCGCCACAATACGTCTAAACTCAAGCTCTAGGCGCCAACGCCCTGCATGAGACGATCAGACGAAACTGAACTCTGTAACATTGAACGTGCGAAGCCTCTAATATAAAGCAAGGTTATTGCAGGTATTATATGCGCTTGAAAACGTTAACTAATGTGTTATTAGACTTGATGAGTATAAGATAACTTTGTGTCCATTTTTCAATATGTCAGACTTTCAGAAGAGCTTGTGTGCGGGCAAGTTGGAGGATACTGTAGGAAAATTTGTAGCGCAGCAAAGTTGAGGACAAGGCAAAGACTGAGACTGTCTGTGTAGTCCCAGTCTTTGTCTTGTCCTCAACTTTGAAGCGCTACAAATTTTCCTACAGTCAGGCTTTCGCCGAAAGGGCGCAACAGCGGAACGTGATAGCAAGAAATTGGAATGTTGCACGAAGGAAGGCTGGCAGCCAACACCTGCAGGATCTGATCTCGCGCAGCTGTACAAAATGCTTCCGTAAGGGACTATGGCCGCTCCAGGGAGCTAAGTGGTTTTCGTGCTGTCTGTCGCCTCATCGCGAAGTAAGCGGTGAGTACACAGCACGTACAAGGATAGCAATCGTGTACTGATGGTTTCGAGACCATGCTCTTTTGATTAAATTTGTAGTGAAAGTAAGCTGCACGGCGACGCAGCCTCGTATGCCTAGGGTGTCGAAAAATTTGCCTGATGTATCCACCCATTTCCTATCGTGGTCAAACGCATTTATGAAAAAGGGAGCAGGCTTGCCACGCCGAAACGAGCCGCTCCGCTGGCAAGCTTTCTACGCGTTCTTTTTCGTATTCCTTGTTTGTTTAGCGGACGTACAAATATACCAGACTAACTGACACGCCTTGTGTTATAGAGGGCTCCCAAAGAAAACAGATTACGGTGTCGCGCTTCTATTCTAAAGACAAACTATAAATAACATTCGCGAACACTACAGAATCACTGAATAGTATGAAGCATCATGGTAAAAGTAGAACAAATTAGACATGTGCGCCGGACCCAAAATTACCGGCGGCGGCGCGCAGGTGTTTCCACCTCCGGCGGCGGCGCGGCGAGGGGAGAGGGGGGAGCGCGAAGCAGTGAATGCGATAAGTACACACCGTAATGTTAAATGAACAAGGGCTAGCAGCTAACTCTTTTTGATCCGATCTCACCTAACTCTACGAAACGCTGGTGTATGGCAATATGGCCGCTCCCGGTAGAGAAGCAGTTTTCGGTCAGCTTGTCTTATGAGTCGTCCGAGCACGAAACAATTCGCAATGCCCATAGACTGTCGCGCCGCCAAGCGGAATTCAGGAGCGTCCTCTCGAGGAGGGTTAGTAGACGACAAAATGGCAGCTCTACGCAGTTGCTCGCTTGTTCGGCTGTGCTAACCTCAGTGTTAACGCGTTGGCAAGGAAGGAACACTACGACTTGGCATGTTCCCTGCATCAGTGAACAAACCGGGCCCTCCGTGACACGAGAAATCTGATTCGTTCTTGCGAGGCGCGAAGTCTTCGTGAAAATACGTGGCGACTCGCGCTTCCAATGCTAGCCGACAGCGTACGCATACTATCAGCTTCGCGAGGCTTTCTGTAGCCACGTAGGTTAGTTAAATGTTATCGTCTGACATATTCAGTTGAAGCTCACCCTGTTTTACTTGTATATAGCATTGGTCAGTGTTTCTTGTAGTGCGTGAAGCCCATAACACTGTACGCGGGAGGTCGCGCCGGCTCGCGATGTGCTCTTGTAAAACTGAGCGATCTCAAGTTGTCGATACATTAAAATATGCCTCTATCCTTTGTCAGCAAAGCGCTGTTACTAATCGTGCGAGCGACGTTTCAATCATTCGAGGACGCGCTGCTCCCACGCCTTTCGTGGAGCGAACACTTTCCACGCCGTCCTTCGCCAGTGTGTTGGCTTCATAGCCAGCGCTGCGCCGCTTGTTTTTGTACGTTTGTTGATAGGTGGCAGCACACTGCAAGCGATTTGCTCGTTGACCGATCTGAGAGCGAAATGTTCTCCGCGCCCAGACTGCCCAGACGTCTCTGTAATTGTAAACGTGGTGTCGCGGAGTGGTCGAAGTTGCTCGGCGGAGGAAATTCTTCAGATTGCTTTCAGCAGTGATGTTGAAAGAAACCATCTTGACGACGAGGATTTTTCACTGGACATAGAAGACTGTGAAGGCACCGAGAGCGACAGCGACGGTGAACGATCAGCTGCTAACTCACGAGGAGCGAGTTGCACTTCACGTCCCCTCGTGCGTTAATGTTCTTTCACGCTCGTAAGTCACTTTGATTGTATTTAATGTATAATATCCTTGAGCGAGATCAAAATAAAAGCATAGTTCCTCTTGTGCATTGCATGTATCAATTATTGTGGATATTATGGAGCGCCGCATGCTGCCAACACGCTCGAGCTCGACCAGAGAAGCGAAATAGTTAGAGCGCTGGAACGTGCAGTCACAGCCACAATCCACGCCTCTCGGCTAACTTCTTCGACGTTGCGAAAAGAATACGTGTGCATTATTTGCGCTATTCGTGTTTCGATCGTGCTGATCGAGCCTGCAACATGCGAGTGAAGTGAATTGCACACGGCTAGAGTCTCAGCATGGCTGCGACACAAGCGCTACTGAATGGGAAGTTAAATGCTTGTGTTCCGTTGAAGACGTAACTCCGCGTTCCCGACTGCACAAGTAATGACGACGGCGTATGATGTTTGCAAACCATCACCACGTTAAACGTGCGGTCCCGTGCAGCAGCGATGGTGCTACTCGCTGCCGGCCTACTACTGCGGCAAATTCGTAAGGCAGGCTCGGTACAACGTATCTATAAACGTTGGCTCGGTACGTACTACCTCGGAGTGCCGTTCTGCACATACGTCAATTTAGTTCATGCAGTTTTATGTAGCACGCACAGGATTTCGCAAAGCATCGTTATGCACGGTAACTGAGCTGAAATATAACCTTTCACGCCACAGCAATAATTAGGTGGCGAGTACTTAGCACTTTCCAAGGTTTGGGAAAGTAGTTTAGTCTCATATCCAATTCAGCACAGCTCATGACTTCATCCGGTGAAAGTGACACGGGCCGTACGTCCGCACGTACTATCTGTTCCTATGCTAACAAACGGATTGACCCTCCTCCTGGCGCCATCTTGAAAAGCACGGCGCGCCACCTATAGTTCGTGGGCATTGCGAATGAGATCACAGCGCTCACAAGGCGTAGAAGGTGTCCGAGCTGTTCGCTGGGAATGTCTGCCGAAATAGCGCGCGTGCCAGCGCTCTCGACCACGACCTTATGTTCAAAGTTCACAGTTGCTGCTCGGTGTACACAGTCCCTCTCCCCAGACATCCCTTCCAGCTCCTTCGCCCAGCAAATGACGGGCGGGGCGTTTCCTTCTGCTTGAGGAGCAATCGACGGCAGGCCTCGCACGCGGGTTGATATTATTCCGTTTGACGGAGATGGCCAGCTTGTTTCATCTCTGCTTTTGCCAACGCTCGCGAGCTTTTACTCGCGGGCAGAATATAAAATGCGCGGAGCGATGTTATAGATTTCGAGTTTATACGGAATATGACTGCGACGGTGAAAGCCTGTTCTGAGTGTGCATAACTTGCTTACGCAGTAAAAAAATATACAAAAAAACCGTCGAAGCAGGCTCGCTTTTTTCCTGGAAAGCTGCATCGTCTCCGCTGTAAAGACTTCGTCTGTTGGAAGAATCATATAATCCGGCGCCTTTTCCATTCGTTTCGTTCTCGCCTTCAATACCCTTCTTACAAAGGACATCTCCTCGCCACTTATTTCTTCATAAAGCACGCGTACAATGTCAGCACTAAGCGTTGAACCTATCAGGATTTCGCGCTTGTCGGCTACGGTCTGTTATCTCTGCATGCCCGGTCGCAAACGCACAAAAAGGAGCGAAATTAGTTAATCGCGCACGATAGTCGTGCGAGAAAAGCAAGAGCGGGTGGGCGGCTGCATAGCAAATCAGTATGGGAGACAATTCACAACTGTTCTTTCTCGTATATGGACCAGTCGAGAGTATGTACCCTGATGATGTCACGTGAATCACCGTTCTGGCATCACGAGGTGCACCAAAAGATACGAAACGCCAAGAGAGAGTAACGCGCTCGTTGTTTCACACAAATATTTATCTGCGCATTCCCACGTAAGAGGCCATGCCTATCAATGAAGTGCGAGTAGTGGTCTACGTAAGAGACTGCTGTTCACTCTCTCGACTTTTCCTTAATGTCCATGTTTCCACGTCATGTCTTCTTAACATGAATACCTACTAACTAGCTGAGGTGTATTCTAAGTTTGCCGTTTTCTTTATTTCTGTCTTTATTTATCGATTTAGTCGAGTAAGAATGAAAGAAAAAAATAGTGTACTAACGCAGCGAGAAATGTAATAATATATATTATATATATTATCTATATAACGATATATATCATTCAATATACTATATATAGATATACATAATATAGATATATATATATTATATATATATATATTACATATATATATATAGTACGGAAACAGCAAACAGACGCGCGTGCGAAGCCATTTTTTATTTACGTTCGCTCGGGGTCGAGCTTCATCGGGGTCCCGAGCTTCAACATTCTGATGAAGCTCGGACCCCGAGCGAAACGTAAATAAAAATTGCTTCGCACGCGCGTCTGTTTGCTGTTTCTGTGAATATTTCACCGGACCTAGAAACCCTTTGTTGTTTTGGTATATATATATATATATATATATATATATAATATATATCTATATATATATATATTGTGAGGACGAAGAGCGACACCGTGCTGTGGCGCGCGGGTAGCTAGAGAGAGGCAGAGGAAGAAGAGGGGCAGAATAGCACAGTCACCTTCTCGGTGGCTCAAGGGCACGCTTACCCCGGCGGCGCCAATACAGTGCACGGCCTACCGTTGCCCGGGAATGCCGCTCACGCTTCCCGTAGCGACACCCTCTCATTCAGGGCTCCATCGGCACCTGAGCCGCTTTGGGATGCGGTACAGGCTCCTTCGAGCCAACAGCCCGCCATCATGGGCCCAACCACCACCACCTACTGGTCCGGCATTTCTGGCCCCGTACGCGAGCCACCGGAGAGCGCCGCGCACCTGCGGCGTACCATTGCGCGACTCCGCGTCACGGCCAACGCCTTGACAGCGTCGAGCTCTGCGCTGTTTCCTCCGATCATTCCGGCACTGACAGCAATCAACGCTATGTTAGATGTAGCCACCTCGCTAGACCTCGAGGCCAGCTCGCCTGAGCAACGTAGAGAGCTCCGGTCTACCCTCAGGCAGGTCTCTATCCAACTTGGTTGCTTCGCGCACACACTCTCCCGTTTCGCGCCTGCCGTATCACCACCCCAGGCTACCTTCGTACTAACGGAGTTCCACGGCTTTCCACGACGACGCCGAAAAATGGGTGGTGACCGTCAACGCCCTAGGAGCTCGAGAAGCCTGGACGGAGGCGCAGAAATGGTTCATGGCGGTAGGCCGCCTTCGAGAAGATGCCGCGGCGTGGCACAGGCACGAAGGCGTGAGGCAGCAGTCCTGGGCAGGATGGAGTGGAGCCCTGATTGCTGCTTTCGGCCTGATGCCCGGTACCTTCGGTGCGTCCAAGACCTCCACCGAGGACGGAGTTCTGGAGGGCCACTACCTTGAGGCTGCAATGTTGCCTGGCAGTCCATCGACGGTGCGCGTCGTAGATTTTCACGCTTACCGGAGCAGCCCTGCTTTTCCTCCGCAGGTCAAGGACTCTGCCTCGGTATCGGACGCCAGAACATCCCCGCCAACGGCCGAGAGCATTTCGCTTCCCTATCGATCAGAAAAGCTGCCCCCATGCTCGCCATCACCTGAGTACTTCGAGGCTCCGGCCCGCGTCGTTCTGGATGTGCCACTACTTGATAAGACATACCTGTCTGCGGATTCTACCAACGTCCTCTCTGCCCAGACGGAAGCGGATCTCCGTGCGACACATTCATTGGCCGAACGTGAGAGCGTTCCCAACTTGCCAAGACACGTTTCTCCAGACAACACCAATCTCTCTGACGCGTCTCAGATCATTCTCATCGAGGACCTACCCACGCAGGCTGCTGACGAGGACGTCCCGAATGCACCGAACGTGGCTTCAAGACTTGCTAGCTTGAGAACGTCATTGAGCTCCAAAGTGACAACGCTGCAAAAGCACAAGCCACGTCGCAGGTCACCGCAGAAACCTGACCCCACGTTGAGGCAGACGTCTTGTAGGACACCCAACGTCCCTCGACCAGCTGCAAAATGCGCAGGCGGCCGCTTTCGGTGCTGCATATTGCGTCACCACATACGCTATTTCCTACCCTGTTATCCAAAATGTGGCGCAACGGCCCGTGTTGCGCGATGGACGTGCGACCATGCCGATACAGTCAGAACCGCCCGCCAGAACCGTCGCCAAGAAAACTCCTCGCCAAGCCGCATCATGTCAGAAAACTTCAACCACCCCGAAACTGCCAACTAGGTCCACCAAGGGAGAATGAGACTGATTTGCCTGCAAGATCGCAGCGTGGCCGAGGTCGTAGACAACCGCGACACAGTCCATGTCGTTCCGCAAAGGTTCAAGTCAAGCCCCAGCGTCTACAGCGGCATAGCGAACGACCACAGCGACATAGCCAGTGTCGGCCACCGAAATTATCTTTGGCAAATTTCCTGGTGACGTTCCAGCGTGGCCGAGTCCGGCCACTCCGAAATAGTCAGTGCCGCCCACCAGAGACACTGTCGGCAGCTCCACGCGCTCGTAGTCATAGCCGAGTGTGAGGATGAAAAGCGACAACGGTGCTGTAGCGCGCGGGCAGCTAGAGAGAGGCAGAGGAAGAAGATGGCCAGATTAGAACAGCTTGCCCGAGAAACGGGTGTTGTCTCTGTCTGGTTCATGACAATACATATATATTACTTATCTATTTTATTTATTGATGCACAGTGTGCCAGGTCCAAGACTCCAAGAATATGCTATCCAGGGAGTTGGGTCGTCGCCCTTTAAGGCTGCAGGACGCGGCAGAGTTTAGGTCAGGCAGTACTTGTGATATTTCTGGAGAAGGAAAAGATACTACAACTTCTAAAGCGCTATTCTCGATGCGTTCATCCAAAGGAGATGTCCACAGTCAATTTCGGCAGAGCGCATTCAGAGATTCGAAAAAGCGGTGAGCCGTGATGTCACCTCGCTCTTGACCACGTCGCCGCACCGAACCCGCCAGCACATTCCTATCGTAAGAAAGTGGAGGAAATGCACAGAAACAGGAACTTTTCAAGTCTGAATTTGCATATGAATGTGTCCCAGATGTTTGAGAACGATGCAGGGAATGCGTACCGACCTTACAGCTGCGTTAGACGGGCGGCCGCATTAAACCTACATTGATAGCTAACACGATGAAAAGACATGTGCACCGAAACTCGGATATCTGAGGCCTGCGTTCGTTGCATTGAAGCGCTTTCCGTCCCTATCATTTGTGTCGCGAGTGTTTGAAAGCTTCGTGATGTCATGATGACGCTGCAGAACAATAACCGGAAACAGGGGGCGCGCTTCTCGCCGAGTTGCCGCTATTCAGCAGCCGCTGAAATAGAGTCCATTACATGGACACATCGAGAAGAACTTCTCCGGCGAAGTGCTGTATTTTAATTCCAGATTCCCCATTTGGATTAAAAGAAAAGGCTAACGGCGGCGCGCCGCAATTATTGCGCGGCGGCGGCGTGACCCTCTTGGGACTTCGGCGGCGACGCGAGGGGCGTGACCAAAAATAGGCGGCGGCGGCGCGGCGCGGAGGCGCACATCTCTAAAGCAGATATTATCTGTGTTTAGTGCTACGTACGCTCTAACAATAAACCACGACGACGACCAACTCGAAGATTCATGCCAGAATCTTTTATTCGAAGTGAAATGCTAAGACTGCACTGCTCCAAAATGATTCGCTTCATTAACGCGAAAAGGTATAAGGAAAAATACCAGGCGGTCGCTAACTATTCCATCGGATCTATAATTAACATTAAATGTATTGTAGCGGAATTTGAAGAATGAAATAAGAATGAAATGACGCCTATTTAACAATTGCCCTCCTAATAAAGTACAGACATGGTAAGTTACATGCAGGAGCTCATGCGGACAAAAATGTAGCTCGCAGCAAGCTTAAACTTCATATAGTGGAGCCCAGTAGTGCCAAAAGACCCAGTTTGCGTCGCCTTCTCATTAACTTGCTACGCTTCGCTTCTCGATGGGCACCATTACAGTGCCACGAGCGAAGGAACGTCAGTGCATGACACTGGCCGTTGTAGACACTAGTAGGGTGACAACTGCGAGGCTAGTTCCGAAGCACCCATTATGCCATCATTCACCATTTTACGAAGTAATGAAATACGTAGTGCGGGTATGTAAAACGATGTGCGAACCTAAGTATCTGCATACCTCGTTGATGATGCGGCTTCTGCTCCTGCTATGGTGGCGTTGATGACATTTAGATGACTCCCTTTTAATCCGCAGACAGTTTCAAACCGCGCTATCATTGCGCAGATCCGATGGTGTAACCCCTGGTGCGATTACAGGCTTTTGTCTGGAGTACTTTCAAGCACCGTCATTGATAGGATGTAGAATACATCAATTGTACTTAAAATGTTTGGCTATCATTTGGGCTGGCACTAAGGTTTAGGTTATTGCATCCTCCGGGATATTTCACTCACAAGAGACGAGGCCGACGACCACGGAGTTTCGGCTATATAGTCTGGTTAATGCTACTGCGTAAAATGAAATGTATTTCATAATATACCGGGTCTAAAGCGTAGTTCAGGTCCACATGTGGGAGGTAAGACAAAATATAGTTTTCAAATGTTTTGGGCCAGAGTTTCCTTGGGCATACAGAATAAAATAAAATATCTGAAAGATTCAACAGGCTAGATGCCGGTAGAGAACGAACAAATATATATAGGTCTCCTTGGAGAACCATAGCCCGCTCCGGAGCGCAAGATTCAATTCAATTCAATTCAATTCAATTCTTTATTCACCATTAGTACAGAAGGAGGTCCCGGAGTTACAAAACTGTCAGGGGGACCTCCTATTAGTCATTTGTCAGTATCAATAAATTGCATGATGGCAGAAAGCAGTTAAAGAGCAAAAAAAAAAAGATGCGAGATAATAACAAGCAGGGCATATAGCAAAAAAGAACAATGGAAAGAACCAACAAAAGGTAATTCTGTACAAGAAACGTAATTCGCGAGAAAATAGTACAGAACTAAATATAGACGATAAAAATTGCAATCAACGTAACTTATATAAACATAAGGTATTGTCAAAGAACACGGTGTACAGTTCATATATAAATAATAAAACATCCGGGCAACTAATTTTAGCGAAATCTTAAATTTCTAGAAACAACAAACCAAAAATTGGAGAAAAAGTTCAACACAATTTTATGATACATATTTGAATGAAACGCTTTACGCATATAGTCATAATGAATCGATAGCGAGCAATGTTGTTAGTAGGTGTGACTTCATGTGTTTTTTGAATAATATTGTTGTGCGGCATGCTTTAATATCTAGTGGCAAAATATTCCAGTATTGAATGGCAGTGAAAAGAGCTGTGAATTTTCCATAATTTGTGTTTATTCGGGGAAGTAAAATGTTGCTGTTAGATGAAAATCTAGTGTTATTACTATTAGTTAGAGCAGATGCTTGAAATGTATCGATAGCGATTTCATAGTTAAGTGTGCGATATATTAGTAAAACCAGTTTGAGCTGAACCATGTAGCGTAATGGTAGTATGCTTAATGAAGTGTAACTTAGTACCGAATGAGACATGTAGCTAGAAAAATTTATGATCCGCAAGGCCTGATTCTGTAAATGTTGTAGATGTGTTAAATGCGTGCTATATGTGTTTCCCCAGACGGAAATGCAGTATTGAAGGTGGCTATGTATAAATGCGTAATAAAGTGAAGTTCTGATATGCTGTGGGAAAAACGAGCGTGTTAAAATTAGTACTCTGATACCAAAGGCGATCTTTTTCGAGATCATTTCAGCATGCAGGTTAAATTTTAGATGACGATCGAGCTTGATTCCAAGAAAGATGACTTCATTTGTAGGTGACAGAATATGATCATTAAGGATGAGTTAGGGTGCAGATGGGATGACACGTTTATTTGTATGAAAAAGCATGAATTGGGTTTTACACGCATTGATACGAAGTTTGTTTTGTGATATGCGACACTAAGGGAAGGATGCTTTTTGAGGGGCGTGGGGGTGAGGCATTGCATGCAGGCTGTTCTTTCATGTGACCGGGCTACTACGCATGTAACCATGGCTCTGCGCAGGCAGCGCAGAAACACTGGAACAGTCCAGATAGTTTCAAAGTAATCGCCGTCACGGTGATCGAGTCCTCAAGGTGCTCGGCGGCTGAATCGAAGGTCGCGGATTCGATTCCAGCCACCACGGTCCAATGTTTGATGCCATCGCAGATACTAGAGGCCCATGTGATTGTTAGAGTGCAGGGAAATGCGAGCGTCTCTTGTCTCTCAAGATTGAAGTCTTGATTTCTTGTCGCTCATAAGTAAATCTATGGGATATTGAGTAACTGCGAGACTCAATTTACAAAGCTGAATGGGCTATATAAAAGAAGAAACAGCAATATCATACTCTAAGGCAAATAAGAAACCTAAGTTCCTCGAAGCCTCACATGTCCTTTTCGCTTTGCAAAAAGTGATTTTCATGTTACCGTCTGTCATTTACGACCAGTTTTGCTTTATATCAAGCTAGCAAAACGGCCGCGAATGCACCATAAGCGTGGCATGCCAATCATGACATACATGACATGCATGTCACGGTTTTAATGTTACCACCTGTTATTCATGTCTTCATACATTCGCGTCGCGCAATACCACTTTTGGTGCATATCAGTCTAGCGAGACGGCCACGAGTCTGCCATGAGCATGGTATGTAAATCATGTCATACATGTCATGCATGTCATGATTTTCATGTTCGCACCTTTCATTTACGTTCGTCATACAGTCGTGTCGCGTATACCAATTTTGGTGTATATCAAGCAAGCGAAACAGCCAAGAGAGCGCCATGAACAATGCATGCAAATCATGTCGTACATGTCATGATTTTCAAGTTACCACCTCTCATGTATGTTTGTCATACAGTCACGTCGCGCAATGCCAGTCTTTGTGTATATCAAGCGAGCAAAATGTTCGCGAGCGCACCTTCAGCATGACATATAAATCATGTCGTACATGATTTGCATGTCAAGACTTTTCTGTTACCACCTCTCATTTACGTTCGTCATGCGTCGCGCAATACAAATTTTGGTGTATATGAAGCTAGCGAAACGGCCGCGAATTAACCGTGAGCGTGGCATCTAAATCATGACATACATGACACCCATATCATGGTTTTCATGTTACCACCTGTTATTGATGTCCGTCATACAGTCGCGTCGCGCAATACCAATTTTGGCCTATGTCAATCTAGCGAAACGGTCGCGAATGCATCATGAGCGCGGCATGTCAGTCGTGTCGTACTTAACTTGCATGTCATGATTTTCATGTCACCACCTATCATTTACGTTCATCATACAGTAGCGTCACGCAATACCAATTGTGGTGTACATCAAGCAAGCGAAACGGCCCCGAATGCAACATGAACGTCGCATGTAAATCAGGTCGTATATGACTTGCATGGCATAATTTTCGTGTTACCACCTGTCATTACGTTCGATATAGACTCGCGTTTCGCAATCGCAGTGACTATTCTGTGGTCCAGACCACAGATTAGAGTGCAGCGTTATTCTGTGGACTATACAATATACTTCCGCCCTGTGGCCTGTGCAGAAATATTCTGTAGCCCAAGCAGCCCACCTCTCTTGACGACGGTTTTCTGTCACAAATTGCGAGGGTTCATTCTGTCGTCTGGTCCACAGAACAGGCACTTTTAGTGCCCTGAGAAGGAACTGAACACACCCCATGAAGACTTCGGTTTTCCAACGTTCGAGCTCCCTTGAGCTTCTCTTTTGAATCGCTATCACTTTCACCACAGTACTTTTGTGTCATGTGAAAAAGTCCACTAACATTTGCATGGGAGTCTCGAATTTTGAGCAATCCTTCTGAATTGGCGCGCCATAAATCACCCGTAAAAGAACGCTAACGCCACCGCGAAAAGAAAACAATAACAACAAATGAGAGCGTGTATAAAATTTTCTGGCCTTGATCCATCGAGTACGCAACGCTTAAGCCACTTTCGCCGCATTAGACCTGTGTCAAGAATAAAAACAAACGCCACAAGATTGGCGAGATTCTACTAGTTTTCACTGGACACAGCACACTTTGTCACTTAATTAGATACACTTGCACGCGCCGTATAATTACGAGTACTTGTATGATCGTCAACGTCTGAAAACTTTACAGAAACAGCTAAAGTAGCCCCTTGCCAATCTCAGTGCACGTTTTTGCACGACATTAATGCACTGCGGTGAAAGTGACTGAAGTGTTTTCTGACGCGAGAGATCAGGACCAGAGTATTTTAGTAGTGTCGCCCTTTGTCGTTATGATTCCCTTCTCGCGGTGGCGTTGACGCTGTTCTTAAGTAGATATGTGGCCGTGTTCGCACAATCGGGGGGATCGCTCAAAATTTGAGTCTCTCGTGCAGATCTTCACATTTTCTTTTTTGCATGTCACTAGTGTACTGTGGTGAAAGTGACTTAAGTGTTCTGCACTCGATAGATCAGGTCCAGAAATTTTAGAACCGCTGTCATTTGTTATTATACACCTTCTTTTTGAGTCTTCATTTCACGACAAATTTACCTGCTTTGGCATGTCAGACCAGCAAGCATGCCAAAGGTGGGCAGCGCCTTCGTATTTCGAACCTTTCACGCATCAGCGTCTTCCACCTCGCGTACTATGCCCGGAAATGGCCTCCTTGGTCCGGACTTATTCACAAAGCTGCGAGCGAATATTGCGATTCGCGAGAGAACTTGTCGTCAAGAGAGGAGGGCGCAGTGCTTGTTCTGTGAATTAGACCACAGAAAAAACCCTACCAATTTGTGAGAGAAACCCGTCGTCAAGAGAGGTGGGCTGTTTGGGCTACAGCGATGTCTGGTGCGCACGGTCCACAGCACAAGTCTCTTAAATGCCGGTCTTTTTGGTGTGGTCCAAAAAATAATGCTGCCCTTTATTTTGTGGTCTAGTTCACAGAACAAAGCTGCCGCTTACCCTGTGGTCTGGTCCACAGAATAGATTGGGATTCTATTATGTGGTGTGGTGCGCAGAAACCGTCGTCCCGTCGTCAAGAGAGGTGGGCTGCTTGGGCTACAGAACATTTCTGCGGAGCCCACAGCGCGCAAGTTGATCGTGCGGTCCACAGAATAAAGTTGCACTCTATTCTGTGGTCTGGTCCACAGAATAAAGCTGCGCTCTATTTTGTGGTCTGGACCACAGAATAGTCACTGCGTTTCGCAATACCAGTTTTGGGGTATATCAATTTAGCGAAACGGCCGCGAATGCACCATGAGCGTGGCATTTAAATAATGACATGCATGACATGCATGTCATGATTTTGATGTTACCACCTGTTATTCATGTTCAAACAGGGACATCGCGCAATACCAATTTTGGTGCATATAAATCTAGCGAAACGGTCACGCGTGCGCCATGTGGATGACATGTAAATCATGTCGGACATGTCATGCATATCATTATTTTCATGTTAATACCTCTCATTTGCGTTCGCGGTCGCGTCGCGCAATATCAATTTCGGTGTACATCAAGCAAGCGAAACGGCCACGAGTGCGCCATAAACATGGCATTTAAATCATGACGTACATGACATGTAGGTCATGATTTTCATGTACCACGTCTCATTTACGTTCGTCATACAATCACATCGCGCAATACCAATTTTGGTGTATATCAAGCTAGCGAAGCGGCCGCAAATGCATCATGAGCGTGGCTTGTAAATCATGACGTACATGACATGCACATCATGGTTTTCATGTTACCAACTGTTATTCATGTTCTTCGTAGAGTCACATCGCACAATACCAATTTTGGTGTATATCAATCTAGCGAAACGATCGCGAGCGCACCATGAGCGTGGCATGTAAATCATATCGTACATGACATGATCGCTTTTCATGTTACCACGTGTCAGTTATGTTCGTCATACAGACATGTCTCGTCATATGAGTTTTCTATATACCCATTCATTTAAACGGCCGCGAGCGCCCAGAGACCATGTCATGTAAATGATGCTGCACACGACATGCCTCTCATGCTTTGCATGTTAGGGCCTGTCATTATGTTCGTCATGAACTCGTGTCTCGCCATACCAATTTTGGTATATATAAACTTAACGGAACAGCCGGAAGACCCCCAAGGCCGCGGAATGTATATCATGCTGTTCATTACACGCATATCATTATTTTCATGTTATGACCTGTCATTTGTGTTCGTAATAAGGTCATGTTATATGTCATGAGTAAGGAGAGGACGTATGGACGACGAAGACGACGAAGTAGGAGGAGAAGCACGCGGAACACGCACGAGCGCGTGCAGGGTAGCACACGGCGCGATGCGCGTGACACGAGCCGAAAACGAAGGCAGCAGTTCGATGAGCTGGCATTGTTTGCGTGGCTACTGAAGAAGAAGGCCGCATTGGCAGCTACGTTCTGTCAACGGGAAGGCAGCGAGCGTTCGATTCCGGAGGCCGTGACACTGGCACTCCGTGGCGTGGCCGTTGACCTCGACGACGCTCGGGCGAGGCTCCTCGGAGGTGCTGCAGCACCTTACGGCAATCCCGGACGCACCAGCAGCAGTCCCCCTTCAAGCTTCAGCCAGCAACAATCCCCGGGACGCCACGTCATCATGTACAGCAGGGGCCGAGCTCGTACTTAGGCCTAAGCGGCAGCGACGCCTGGCCACGTCAGCGTCCGGGAAGAGGCTTACGGCAGCGTGGCTAACCAACACGTATCGGAGCGACGATTGAAGAGGATCGTTGGAAACATCGACTGCGGATCCAACCCCACGGAGGCGGGACTCATGGAGTTTGACGGAACCAAGTAAGCGTGTTCCATCCAGACTACGACTCGACGGCGAGGCCTACGTGGCCAGACACTCCAGTAGCGACGCTAGTCGTAGGTCTCAAAGTACTGAGGATTGTGTTTGTTAACTTTCGCCTATTTCTTTTGTGTTTATAAGATTTTCTCTGTTAGTTATTTTGAGTGTTTTTCTTATAGTTTTTCTTGTGTGTAATTAAATTATGTTTGCTGTGCCTACCTGCGCCTTCTCAATCTATCTCCAGCGCACACGCCCCCGAGATCGGTGCCACACCAATTTTGGTATACATTCGATTAACGAAACTGCCAGGAGAGCGCAAAGTCGTAGGCGGCCAGATAGATACGCTCAAAGTCGCAAAAGTTCGCTAAGAAATGCTCCGCATTTATTAGCAGGAACAAAACACTGTTTCGAGAGAATGGAGGACAAAGTTTTGGTTCCAGTTGACTCTATGCTAAAGTGTGTCAGGACAGTAATAGTTGATTTCCTTGCAGAAGGCAATCTTTTGGGGCTCTATTTCTTAATTTGGCCTTGTGGGATGCCGTGTCGATGGAAGGACGCATCCCAACCTAAAACATAACGACTGTTTATTAATGTAGTAGCAACAGCGGGGCTAGCATGCCGACGCTGCGCTCAGTCGGGTAGCAAAGGAAAGATCTCTTCCGAGCTAGGCAGCTTGGTTTTATAGCCACCGTCGGTGACGTAAGTCTCCAGTGACGCTGCGGTGGCGCTTTCCCTTAACGTAGTCGTGGTGTAGCATACGGCCGTGTCACGCCGGGCTAGACTGTGACGAGGCGGAGGCTGCGCCGGTTTGTGCGCAGTGTGTCGCCACAGCCTCATTTAGGAACTTTATTACCCTCTATAATATACCACAGACGACTTTGTGGAGCCCCCTGGAACGCAAGTACACCAGGCTGCATATAAAGATCGGGCATGTTGGACGGTATCGCAACTTTTGCGGCCACGGACCATGTCCTCAGGCGGCTCAAATAGTGGTGTATTAGTTTGATGAAGCTTTGTGATCACCATTGTCAACTACTAACGCCTAAAGATTTATTTCGTTGTTTGACAAACCGCAGCCGCGTTACGGAGCCGACGCCTTCTCGGCAGCCCGATGCTGACGGCGAATTCGCACCGAACTATACCGAAGACGCATTTTTTCACACTATTAGCTTTTCTAAATTGAACGAGAACGCTCTCCCGCTAGTGGGGCCATTAGACGACCGTTTTATTGAAACGGAGCTCGGGTCTCGGCGGAGCGGCGCGAGAGCAAGCGTCCGCAGGTCGTCTCCTAATTAAAGCCGGTAAAGCGGCACTCGTGCGTCATCTGATAAGTAGTAAACGTTTTTATGATAAAGCGCTATGGTTCACATCGCTGCCGCTTAATTACCGTCCCTGCAAGGGATGACACGACGTTCCGACAACCCAGTTGGTACGCCCCAATCTAATCACTAGCTCGCCCGATCCATGTGATACCGGCCCCCGTTTTCCCCTGTACGTAACGAAAAAGGCTTGCACTTTGCCTCCCGTACACGCGTCAGCTTTTGAGCAGCGGTAATTTACGTGCTTGCGGCTGCGGAGTGATTAAGCAGCGAGCACTGCGCTCGTAAACACAGCGGCCGTCGTCGTGGCAACAACCAATAGAACAGCGCCTCTTAACGTTGCCGCGCGCTCCGCCAATAGGAGCGCCGCGTATATTGCGAGGTTCATGAGAAGGCCCTCCGATTTTTTACGCGCTTTTCTATGCGGTGATCGTAAGCAGAAAGGGAGGGAAGGAAAGGCTGAACACTGAGCTTTGAAGCGACGCCAAGATGGCGGCGCTCGGTGGCAGGAAAGAGGAGATACAAAGCCGTGAATTGCGCTGTTTTAGCGCAATTTTGGACTTTTTTTTCACGGACTTCAATTAAAAAATTATTTTTAGGGCACTTGGAAGTACGCTCTCAGCGTAATCCTTTAGACACTGCGTAAATAAAGGACCACAGATTCCAAAACGAGTGTTTTCGAAAGATTGAATTTTTAACACGAAAGTGTTTTTGCAGGGTCCACCACGGCTCCACTGACCTATTTCCGTAACGAATATGACGTTCTAAAATATAAAGACTAACAGTGGGCAAAGAGAAAAGCAGAAGAAAAAGTTCCGTCACTGGGAACCGAACTTACGACCCCTTGCTCCGCAGCGCGTAGCGCGAAACGATTCGGCCACGGACGGCTCGCTCTTCGCAATGCTAACGGCGAGCTATACACCATTTGCCGGTGGCGATACTCAGAGATCTGTGTTACAGCGTGTTTTTGTTATCAGTAGCGAGATGGCGCGAATGGCTCGAAGAGCGCGCTTTAAAAGTCGCCGCCGTTGCGACGAGCGCCCGCCTCTAAAGGCCGTGGTCGCTCGTGTGTGCGCTTATCTCGTGATCGCGGTGGTTTGTACATCTCGCGTTGAGAGCACGAAGGTCACTTTTGCGGCCGCTTTTGCGACCGCTTTTGCGAAAGGAGCGCGGTGCTCACGCAGAAATATGTTACAAATGTGACAGTTTGCTCTCATCCTGCGTATGTTCTGAGCCGTCCAGTTCTACCCTGAACACCGCGCCGTGCGGCCGGCGCTCCGCGGAGCGCCTCTGCCGGGCACTTCGGAAACTAGCGCGCAAGCGCAATGACAGCTGTAGGCGGGGCCTTCGCCGCGTCGTCTGCTGGAGCGCGGCCGTTCGACCGAATTGCGCCTGCTTTGCGGTGAAGCAAGCATCACTCTTGTTATATGGGCACGCAAATTGGGAAGTTGGTGCGGTTCTCATTCTTGCGTCCTTCATTCCTGTACGCTCGAATGATCCGGTTGACAGTTGCAAGATGACGGTTCGTCATCGCAGATATTGCACGTTGAGAATATCCTCTAAGGCATAAATCTACGATGCGTCGTGTTTCATCTTCCGGTACTTTCGGCATGGTCCTTTAATCGGGAGGCAATACTGGAATGAAGTACTACCGAACATATGCAGCCCCTTTATTACGCGGCGAAAAAAAAAAAGAAAGTTTGACGGCGCTACGAATTGAAGGGTCACATCAGCAGTGGGCTAACCTTTCGAGTCAAGAAAGATATGAAGCGATAAGTGGGCCTTGTGTCGCCCAGCGACAAAAAGGGAATGAAGCTTTATTCTGCACCTGCTCACAGCAGTAAAAATTTGTGATCGGCGCTTCTTTGGTGCACTGATTGCCCCGTACGAGTTCTGCTGAAAACTCGATTAGAACGTTTCTTAATTTCTATGCATCAATAGCACGAATAAACACGGCTGCCAGTAGGCAGTGAATAGGGTGGAATATTGGCGAGTTAAATTCGGTAGCACATGAAAGCAGTGCTATTCGTAAAACATAAATGCTATAATATCAGTTTTCTAAGATTAACGGACAAGTCACATTCTTTTGTTTACAGGTTAGTAACTAATCAAAATTTTGACACATTCCAAGATGTTATGTCAGAACTTACACGATATATTCATCACCAATTTTGCGGCGCTCAACCTTGCGCTGATCAAAAACAGTCGTGTGAGCTGCGGGATATTCTTTCTGTTCCGCGGAATCACTCAGTTGTGGCAGTGCCAGCGCCGCTTGAAAGTTTTGCTCATGTATGGGCCGAGGTTTATTACTTGTACGATTGCTTGCAAAAAAAAAGCCAGTCTCGGTGCTTCTCGAGAACCGCACCAAATTCTCAATTCGCGTGCGCATATAACAAGGGTGATGCTTGCTTCACCGCAAAGCAGGCGCAATTCGGTCGAACGGCCGCGCTCCAGCAGACGACGCGGCGAAGGCCCCGCCTACAGCTGTCATTGCGCTTGCGCGCTAGTTTCCGAAGCGCCCGGCAGAGGCGCTCCGCGGAGCGCCGGCCGCACGGTGCGGTGTTCAGGGTAGAAGGGGACGGCTCTGTTCGTTCCGCGCGTCCTTTCTCGTTGAGCAGCGCGTTGCAAGTTTCGAGCTGCTTGCCGTTCTTCGCGTGACAATACAAATTGTTGCTGAAGCATTCATTCCTTCACCCTTGGGGCGAAAGAATGCACAACAAACGCTCAATTGCATCAGTGAAAACACCTTTCACTTTCGTGTTATACCGATTCCTATGACACAGGGATCAGCCATGTTTTTTGGCTATTTTCACGATTTCATCCCTGCGTCTACCCTTAAATTATATTGAAGGGTATGCGGTAGTGAAGTGCTTCGTCCAGGCCGGGACGGTAAAGCGTGCCGGGTACGTTGGAAATTCAAGCCACAGTCGCACGAGGTTGCCGTGTTCGTCACACTCGATGTGCCACAAGATGCGCATGTTTCCATCGCTTACGTCGACGTTGGCCGTGACCACGTACAGCTTGCCGATGCTCAGGCAAACTGCCCCGCGCGCAGAAGTTCACAAGAAAGTTTGATCCGAGCAGGTGCAGATGTAGAATGGCCCGCTTAACTGTAGTTGCACTCAGTTTTCTATGAAGCTCCTCTATTAAAACAAGGCTGCAACCAACCACTTTTTGCAATCTTTTCTTCCGAAGACAAGCAGGTACTGGAACCACCTTCCCCCCTTCATTGCTGCCACCAAGGACCAAGGGCTGTTCAAGCCCGCAGTGTCGAAGCACATTATGGTGTAACAGCATTGTTTTTCGTTTTCTTTTTCTTGTTTTCTTTTCTCTTTTTTAACTCTTGTTATTAGTTGTATTTCCTTCACTGTTGTTATTATTTTTGCCACGTTCATATTGTACACAGCCCCTTTGCAACACCCTCTGGGTCTTGAAGGTATACTAATAAATAAATAAATAAATAAATAAATAAATAAATAAATAAATAAATAAATAATAAATGTGCGATAGTTGTAAGGGCTCGGTCCACCCGTTTAAAGAACGGGGTTCCTACTTAACAAGTTCGTACAAGGCTCTTTCGTGCTTAGAGTTGTTTTCAGTCCCTAACGGTAGTCTTTGGAGTAACGCTCCCACATCTAGTTCTGCTGCATTCAAGACTTGCCGGGACGCACTTTTCTACTTCCTCCTCGAGGCATGTCGTAGTAGCGAAGCTGTAGCACAGTCGGTAGAGTTGTGCATACGTGGTGGTGTCCACTCATTGTCTTCATAAGTAAGCCGCTTGGGTCCTGTTCACCACTCTAAGCTTCCTGCTGATTCACGGCGAGATGCTCTTCTTGTTAAAAAGCCAGTGTTGTGTCGGCGAGCGGTGACCGACGGCGAGGGCCCGACGACTGGCACGAGACGCGCCGCGCGCCGGCACGGCCCGCGCGACACGAGTGGGAGAAGTGAGAGTCCGGAGCCCGCGGAAGCCCAACAACGACTGAGCCGGCCAGCGGCCGTTTATTCGAAAAATGACACAACGGACACGCGTGCACCCGTGATTGGCCATATGCCATCACGTGTGCCGATACATGACGGCCTCTGCCGACAACACGACACAATAAGGCGCACTCTAAGTGCGCGCGCCATTCGCAGATGGCGCCACTATACTACAGCCAGCAGCGCTCTATTTGTGAGTGTTCTGCGTCATCCTTGTTGTGTAAGAAACCAACATGCCACGAGCGTAGTATAGGCGAGAGGTCTGTAGGATAAAGCGTTTCGTGTCGCTTTTTTGTTGCATTAATTCTGTAGCATTTCTCGTATTGGATGACAGTACGTCGGTGTCAGGATGCCACACCATTCCCAAGGCTTTCCGTACTGCTTTCACGTTTGCGAGGTGTAACTCTGGAAGTTCTGTGGACTGCATGCAAGAAACGCGTGGATCGTTTGAAGGCGACTTAGTGTAACTTCAGTGAGGCCCACGATATCTGATTGGCTCCTGACTGCAGCTTGGAGGCGACTTCAATTGAAACCGCCTCTTGGTTTTCATTCTCTCAGTCCTTGTGTTTCTCTTGTAGTGGGCATCGGACGTGCGATAACGCTCTAGTGAACAGTATGCTTCGGTCTGCAGAAAAAGAGAAGCATACAGAAAAGCTCAGAAATCACTAGGTGCACGTACCATTGGGCACAGCAGCGGGAAAGTATGCGAGGCCATGCAAGATTTCATAGAACAGTCAGAGATTTACACAATAACCACAGTTCCAAAGTTTCATAGTTAACCAAATGTAAACTGCACAAGGATTCTTATCTATATTATTTCTTATTCGATGAGGAATTATTCCACCCAAATGTTCCATTTTGTGTTTAAATTATTATTTCGCAAAATGAACTTGTGAGAAATCTATTTCTTGTACAAAATGAGAAATTATTTTCATTTCTAGTTTTTAAATATTTTTCCTATGCCACCCGATTTTTGGCCTACCCCCTGAGTGGGAGTGTGCCAGCAGTAAGCATCTACATCTACATCTACATGAACATCATGGCGGCGACATCAGCTTAGCTACCCCGCAAATACATGTTTGCTTGCTTCGAGCCTTTTGTTCCGAAACGTTGGTGACCTCGGACGCTTCACGTATCTCAAATACTCGTCCTGCTGCTTCTTTTCGACGCCAGGGAACCAAACTCCCAAGAATTCCAAGAAAATGCAACACCTTCGGTCGCCACACTCAAACGTCCCGAGTTCTGACACGCAGACAGTGAGCTCTGGTTTATCCACATCGAAGCGCAGTTCCGCCGTCGCGACATCGCCACGCAGACGGCCAAGAACGATTATGTCGTGAGTGCACTCAGCCCGACCACCACAGCTTTGATCCGCGACGTTTTGCTAGCTCCACCACCCAACGATTCCTACGACACCCAGAAACAGGATTTACTACGACGCACGACCGACTACGAGTCCAGAGGCATTCAACAGCTCCTGTCATCGGAGGAACTTGGCGACATAAATCCGACCGAGCTGCTTCGCCGCATGATCCAAGTACTCGGCGGCACTCCAACTTCGACAGACACCAAAATCATCCGCGAGCTCTTCCTCCAGCGTCTACCGAATTAGGTACGGATGATTTCATGCGCCTCACCTGCGACAACGTCCATTGAGGACTTAGCGAGAACTGCAGACCAGAGCATGGATACTCCCCATCTATTCCTATCTGCCGTCGACCGTTGTAATGGGCCAGTCTAGAGTCAGTCGCACTTACAGGAGCGCTTTGACGAACTCATCGCCTCAAACACACAGCTTGCTTCGCAAGTGGAACACCTAAATACTGAGGTAGCTGCCTTGCGCTTCTCTGCGGGTAGAGACCAGTCACGTCATTGCAGGTATACTTAAAGCAACTGCAACTCCCGTTATTCAAATGTCTCTATTTGTTGGTACCGCGCCAGATACGGCACCCGTGACGTCATTGCCGTCCACCGTGCAACTTTTCGGGAAATGGTCGGGCCAGTCACTGATGGCGGCAAGTGCTACCGGCCCTACGTCGAGCCGTATTTTTTATGTCACCGACCGAGTAACGAAAGTTCGCTAGCCTGTAGACACTGGCGCAGAAATTTGTGTACGTCCGGCTACCATTGACGACCAAATACGGCATCGCCACGACAAGTACTTTCTCACTGCGGTCAACGGTTCTAATATTAGAACGTATGGCCAGAAATTAGTGACTCGTCATCTCGGGCTATTCACCGTCGCTGACGCACACGGGCCGAATCATTGGAGCCAAATTTTTGTGGAAGTACAACTTCGTCGTTGCCCTACGTCAATGCCGCCTTCTGGACTCCACGACCAACCTGTTGCTACAAGGCATCACCACAACAGCGCACCTTTGCGTCTCCTACAAGCCCGCACCCAGGTATCGTCACCCTGGTCCACCATCCTACAAGAATTTCCAGTGATATTTCAACCCCCAGCACCAGATCGCCCAATCCTGCACAAGGTCACGCACCACATTCTCACAAAAGGACCACCAGTATATGACCAACCACGCCGCTTAGCACCCGACCGCCTGCAAATTGCAAAACAGGTATTCGATCAATGCTCGAGTTGGGTTTTCCTGCCCCGCCATGGTGGTCTAGTGGTTATGGCTCTCGACTGCTGACACGAAGGTCGCGGGATCGAATCCTGGCCGCGGCGGCTAAGTACACGGGCCTGAAACATTTTCGTCTCCATCGAAAATGCAGCCGCCGCGGCCGGGATTCGACCGCATGACCTTGGGGTCAGAAGTCGAGCGCCATAACTACTAGGCCACCGTGGCGGGTCGGCGATTGAAAGAGAGTGAGGGAGAAAAGAACTAATAAGAACAAAAACACGGAAACACACGCGCGATAGCGTTCCACTCAAGTCGTTCGGACAGGCCACTAAATTGCAGGAAGCCCAGTAGCGCTAGTACGACCTTCATCTCCGACGTTAAGTCTGGACGATGACGCAATATTCTTGCCTCTGACACAGGCTCGTCATCTAACTTGCTTAGTGCATTAAAAAGCGATTGTATTAATTGGTAGTTAAAGGCGATGTTGAGAACAGACATGTATTAATTCGGGGCGCGCCTGCAGTGTACAGTAATAAAGAGTCTGCTTACTACTAAGTAAAATAGCGAAATTTAGCTTGCATTATAATGACATAAATTATTAGGAGCCATCTTGACTATGTTAGCAAACGCATTCGAGAAACATTGTTATTCCATGTGCTCTGTTTTTTGATGAGTGTCCCAACCAGACGTTTTACGTTATTTTCCATAGGTACTGAATTTAATAGTCATAGCTATTAGGGGTTACCCGCGGCGGTGGTCTAGTGGTTATGGTACTTGACTGCTGGTCGTGGCGGCCGTATTTCGATGGAGGGAAATTGCCAGAGGCCCGTGTGCACATATTTCGCTTTTACAACCCTAGGGGGTCGAAATTTTCGAAGCCCTCCATTACAATGTCTCTCCTAATCATATCATGGTTTTAAGTCGTAAAACGTAAGAATTATTATTACTTCTTGTGAGTACCGCCTGTATCGTGTTTCTATACTTATTCGCTGTGTTTGATACAAAACCGCTTTTTTATTTAGCTAAGGTATATTTTTGTTTCTTTTTTAAGCTTCTCTAAATTCTTTTACTGTTACTAGTCACCAGGTCATCGGAGCTGTAAGTGGCAATAGTGTGAAACCTGTACTGCTTCGGGCAACTGTACAATACGTCTGAAGCATTTTGGGCTGCACATGTTCTTGGCGACGTACACCTGCCCGGTGATACGTCATTGCGAAAACCTCAACATGTTTACGGGCAAGAAAGAACCCCCACACAGTCATCGTGCGGATACTTCTTATTGAAGTTCCTGTGATTAGATGACAACGCGATAGCAGGTCGCCAAGTAGGCAGCGACTCCCATGAATTACATAAGCGACAAACAAAAAACGCTGTCAGCGAAGTGTACAATGGGCTGTCATCTTAAGCAGCTTAAGCAACGTGAAAAATTTGTTTCGGAATGAAGCTATTATACCTTAATAAGCAAGAAGTGAAAAAAACTTTTGGGATACTAACAAACATTTCATTCGAATGAAACGAAATTGGTCACAGTTAATTAATGTTCAAGCGAACATTTTAGTGCATAGGCGTTTAGTGCTACATTTGATATTGAGCAACAAATTTCCCAATGTATCGAAGTATGTTAAGATACCAATGGAATATATCGTATCGGATACAAGTCAGTGTTGTAGTGTCTTGTATCTCTATCTCAAGTACTTCTTGCCCGAGTTTCTTGTATCGTATCGTGATACAATTTCAAAGTATCTTTGCCCAGCCCTGACTGTCCACTACAGCGCTATCGCATGTCCGATGCGCACTACATGGCTCCCCCCTAGCGATTAAGGCATTGCCGTCGAGCGGTTTAGTTGCTTGAGATGGCGTTGCCAGCGTCTACGTGAGCTGGCTTCAAACGGTTTATAGAGATCGTCTCTTCGCGTCCGTTTGCAAGGAGAGTGAAGTGCTTAGGGTCGCATTCGAGGACTTTAAAAGTACCGTAAAAAGGTGTTTGCAATGAAGCACGAGTAGCATCGTGACGGATGAAGACATCGCTGGTATGAAGTAATGATTGGCTCATATAAACTTTCTAGAAATGATGATGCAACGGCGTTGATACAACAGCAGCCATAGCAGTTCGCAAGCGGTCGGCGTAAGAGTGTAGCCCAGCTGATGTCCGTTCCGAGGCAAAGAATTCGCCGGGTACGCGAAGTGTCGTGCCGAAAACCAGCTCTGTGGATGAGAACTGTGTCTTCTTTCACTGCAGTGCGAAGACCTAATAGAACCGCGCCGGGCGCTCTGTCCATGGAATTTGTCAGTCTTGCGCACGCAGCTCACACCGAACGCGGAGCATGCCAGCGGACAAGCGGAATTTCGAAGCGGAGAGGCAGCCAGCGCGCGCGGTTGTTCAGACCGACCGCGTTGCTTTTTGCCCACTCCGCCGCGGGGGAGTAGCAATCGACGAATCCACGGTGCGCATGCCGCCACCTTGCAGCATTAAGCAACACTGCCGACAATGCGCGCGCGCGCATTTTTGTTGTTCTAAATTGTCAACATTGTCGCGCTGCCGTCCACTACGTGCTGGAGCAAGACTAAGAGCTCAGATGAGGACGAGTTGGTTGCCAATGTACTTGCCAGTTCTCTAGCTGCTATATAAGAGAAGCAGAAGGCGCAGAGGAAGACAGCCCGCCAACGACGGCGGTGGGTTCGGCCGGCCTTAAGGCTCGTTCACACCGGCGACTAGCAACGGTCGCGCAACCGTTTGCGACTGGCGGTCAAAAAGCGACTCAAAGCGACCGATGTTCACACCTGCATGCGACCTATATGGGTCGCCACATAGAATTCACGTCTGCTCGTATAGACCTTGCATTGCCGTTGCCCCGTAAAATAGGCTGACGTCCTGTTCCTGCGCATCCGATTGGTTCAGAGGTTTGCGACTGCAAGCGCGCGACTGAAAAATCGAGCAGCGAGCGACTGAGCCAAAGCAATCGCTTTGCGACCAAAACGGCCATTTGCGACCAGTCGCTTTGCGACCAACTTAGTCGCGCGACCGTTACTAGTCGCCGGTGTGAGCGAGCCTTTACAAGGGCGCGATAAAATGGGTCATGAAAATGCTTTGTTGCCTCACCTTCGTTCGCGCGATTTGGAGTGCTACAGAGGGTGAGTCTTCGTTCTGTTTCTTGTACAGCAGCGGGTGCTGCTTGATTGTATCCAGCAGTAGCTCGACGGAGAACACCACAGCCGGTTCGCTCATGATGGTAGCCACTTGCACGGACTCGTCTCTGTCGTCTCGGGCCCTGATTAGGCTGCGACCAAAGCGGCCAACTTTTCCGCGCGGAGAAAATCGGTCCGGGCGCGATCCCGAGAAGCGGCGGCGGATTTTCCGCTTTTGCGGATAATCTGCATCCGCTTTCGGGATCCGCGCTCGGTGTGAACGGGCCTTGATTGTGCATGGATGCTTTCAGTTGACGGTGGAAGCGTTTCACCATGCCGTTCGAACTGGGGTGGTAAGCTGTATTTCGGATGTGTGTTATGCCTAGAAGGCGGGAGAGAGCCTGAAAGAGGGACGATTCGAATTGTCTCCCACGGTCTGTCGCTATGGTGTGTGGCGCGCCATAACGAGAGATCCAGGTGTACAGAAGAGTATGTTAACGATTCTACCGCGATGTTGCTTAGCGGCGTTGCTTCCGGCCAGCGGGTAAATCGGTCGACACAAGTAAGCGTGTAATGTTGGTTCGCGGAAGGTGGTAGCGGACCCACAATGTCGACGTGAACATGGCCAAACCGAACGTCTCATGGTAGAAAACGACAGGGCGCGCTCATGGTGGGTCTGTTAAACTTGGTATGCTGGCACTGGATACAGGACCGTGCCCAGCAACGGAAATCAGCATTCATACGGGGCCTCAAGTAGTGGGAGGCGACGAGACGTTGTGCAGGTCGCACTCCTGAGTACGATAAGGAGTGTAGAGCGTCGAAAACTTGTCGTCGGAATTGTTGTGGTACGTACGGTCGAGGCAGACCCGTAGATACGTCGCAAACGACGGTATAGTGAGAGCCAGGTAGTAAGACCTCTTCGAAGCGTAGGGAGTTGTTCGCAGTTGGGAGAGTCCGAAGTTCGGGGTCTGTGCGCTGAGCAGTAGCTAGGCGCACGAAATGGATACCAGAACGAGGGTGCTTGGGTTGCGTTTATCTGAATCCGCGACAAGGCGCCAGCAACGGCATTGTTGTAACCACTGATATGTCGAATCTCGATAGTGAACTCGGCAATATAGGCGAGCTGGCGAATTTCGCGTGGTGTGTGAGATGAACTGTTGGAAGGACTGCATAAATCAGTGGCTTGTGGTCGGCGAGAATAAAGAACCGGCGACCTTCGAGGTTGCGAGGGAAGTGGCGGACTGCGAGGTATATTGCCACGAGTTCGCGTTCGGAAGTGCTCTAGTGAGATTCTTGTAATGCCAGCTTCATCGGGAAGAAAGATATGGGCTGCGAAGCCTTGTAAACCAGCGGTTGAAGAACAGCGGTGAAGAAAATCGTACTAGCGCTACTGGGCTTCCTGCAATTTAGTGGCCTGTCCGAACGACTTTGAGTGGAACGCTATCGCGCGTGTGTTTACGTGTTTTTGTTCTTATTAGTTCTTTTCTCCCTCACTCTCTTTCAATCGCAGCCCCGCCACGGTGGCCTAGAAGTTATGGCGCTCGACTTCTGACCCCAAGGTCATGCGATCGAATCCCGGCCGCGGCGGCTGCATTTTCGATGGAGACGAAAATGTTTGAGGCCCGTGTACTTAGATTTAGGTGCACGTTAAAGAACCCCAGGTGGTCGAAATTTCCGGAGCCTTCCACTACGGCGTCTCTCATAATCATATCGTTGTTTTGGGACGTTAAACCCCAGATATTATTATTATTATTATTATTATTATTATTATTATTATTATTATTATTATTATTATTATTATTATTATTATTATTATTATTATTATTATTATTATTATTATTATTATTATTATTATTATCATCTCTTTCAATCCCCTCTTCCTCCAACCCAGTGCAGGATAGCATACCGCATACTAGCATCTGGTTAACCTCCCTCCCTTCCTCTTCTCTCTCTCACTCTCTCAAGTGGAACATTAATATATAAAGAGTAGCACAAACGATGCAGACAGTTGAAAGTAAGAATAAAGCAAAGAGCTTACTTTGGTTGAACGTTAAAGATACATTGCCGTAAGAAGACGGGAAAAAATAACGATATAGACACATAAGTAATGCATTGAATGGAAAAGGACAGCTAATCAACTATTGCTATGAATGAAATTATGATTTTAAAACTCTTTTAATAAAAGAAAAAGAGACGTAGTCCAAGACAGTCCGTTAGGTGAATGCTTGCTGTGTTAGGTCCAGCATCGGTACCGGTGGTGCTATAGCTGTTAGAATCTTGTTTACATATAAGTCAATCTCATTGCGTGTAAGTTAAAATTGTATCCACGAGATCCTTCAAATCACCGATTTGTGAGTGCCACGACACGCAAAGCAACCCCCCTCCCCATTCTTGCATTCCTGTCTTCGTGTCGAAGCACTTCGCAGCGCAGGAGAAACTTCGATAATGATACTACAGCGGTATCAGAATGCCTGCGAAAGACGCCGCACGCATCGGAATACGCGGCACAGGACAGTGGCTAAGTACCAAATGTCATGGCATTCAAACAACTAAAAAAAAGAAAAGAAAAGGGTCCGTTTTGTGTATATACTTCTCTTCCTTGTCCGTGTTTTTTAGCGCAGCCTTGCAATATGCTCCAAGTATACGCGAACTAGTCCAAACGAAAGCGCTACTGGGCCAAGGCCCTTCGCGCGCTTGTTTGTCGAGACGACGCGAGCGCCACCACGTGATTGATCTACCAATAGGGACCCTCAGAACTCATCGCTTATCCTCGCTGGAAAGCTGTGGTGGAAAGATAAAATAATGTCAATGCATTTAGTTTTATTCTGGTGTGTTGAGTGGCAGGAGTATCAGCTTGAGAAGCGGACTTCGGCCAACGTTTTTAGATCATCTTATGGCGGAGTTCAATCCGGTGGTGGTGGTGGTGTGCGGCGTGACCACCCTTACTGCGCATGCGCAACCCCTCTCCACTTCCTCTCTCCCCTCCCCCTTTCCTCCTTTCTCCTTTCCCCCTCACCACTCCACCTCTAGAACACGGGCTCTACATGCCGAAACACTGCTTCGCATCGCCTCATGGTCCCCTTTAGCGGGAGATGGTGTGATTTTGCTTCGCACGGTAGCTGTGCGATCGAAGTGTCTTGCATCTTAGCATTCGCGATATATTCTTCAATGTATCGTAAATACAGATATTGATACACGTCTTGCGAGACGTATCTCGATACAGATACAAGATACCCAAAGAGTATCTAAGATAGTATCTAAGATACATGTATCTTCGATACTAACCAGCACTGGGGACAGTGTGCTTCGGTCTGCACAAAAAGACGAAGAGACAAAAAAGCTGAATGTTCAAATAAATATTGCATTCGTTATTTTATACGTTTGCGTGACTTTTGTGTTAAATCATTAGTTATAACTTGAAAACTTCACATTACAACTCTTGGCCAATCCCCCAGTGTAGGAATGAGCCATGTGTAGAGGCACATCATCATCAGCATCGTCATCAAGCTTGGACATCATGGCTGCGACAACAGCTTACTTACCCCACAAATAAATGTTTGTTGCTTTGAGCGTTTTGTTCCCACACTCTGTTTTCATTTCCATGATTTCTAAAACACAGTCGTTCTCTGTTGCGATCTTACAGCCCGTCACTGCCGCCTTCAGTTCAGTTGTCTCACTGCAATGCGCGGTGCTAGGGCAAGAGGTTGCTGGTCTAGGTATTGTCCAGCCTAAGTTAGTCTCGGCAGCATTCAGTGGTGTTTTCCAAATTTTGCGCGCTTACCGTGACAAATGGCCAAAATGATTACTGCCGATCAAGATGACGAGAGAATTTGGGCTTTCAGATTGATCGATGTCGGAGAAGTAACATCCTTTGATTTCGAGCTCGTCGATGAAATCCCTACTTGGTCGATTGGTGGCTTATCTTCATCGTAACAAGAGCTTTGATCTGCAGTGACTTGCAACTACGCAGTGAACTCAAAGTAACGAGCACGCGCTGGAAGCTCTCCTCGTCATGTTCTCCTCCAAAATGCCCCACTGCAAGACTCTCGTAATCGTCTACTCCGCCACGTAATTTCTCAGCCACTCGCTTATTCACTAAACTGCATTGACTGCCTCCATCGAATAAAACTCGAATGAGCACTTTACTTTAAATGATGCTGCAAAGTACAACGGAAACAGGCACCGAAACTTAGTAGTTGTTTTTTTTTCGTCGAGAGGAATCGGAGTGTCGCATTGCTCTGTATAATGGGTAGTCGGGTGAGAGACAAAGCAGGCGCTCTGTAGAGGAACTGGGTTTGCAGATGAAGTGAAACACTCTGCGGCTGAAGGTTGATGGCGAGAAAAGGATGTCGCGCTACTGTGAAAATGGTCAACTTTGGAATTCGACGTGTCCGCTCTTACAGAAACGTGCAGGACTGTTCGCTCTGGAGCCTCTATTTCCGTTCGAATAAAAAACAGCAAAGACTGAATGCTCGCTTTCTGTGCCTCGGTGTGCTGTCCATGTTGGCCTGTGCTTCCACCTTGTCCTTGTCCTCCTCAACAAGACCTGCGATGGTCTTGTTGAAGTTGACGATTTTCTCGTGAGGAAGCGACTTTGGGAGAATAGGGTGGAGCATTGCGGAAAAACTGTCTTCCGATACTCCGAGAATCTTGACGGCGTGCATCTGGGACTGCACAGTGTCGTAGAGGCATTGAAGTCCTTGAAGATTGTTGGATGATCGAACGGTTTGCATGTCGATTAGTCGCTGCATGTGAGCCTGAATTATCACATCGGCCTTGGCAAATCGGTGTTTCAAAATGTCCAAGACTTAGCAGTAGCAGCTTGCAGTTGCTCGACGACCCGCGATAGCTAATGCCACGTCGCCGGTCAAGAGGCAACGTTGATAGGTGAACCTGTCTACTTCGGTAAGTCCACCGTTGTTGTGTGTCGGTTGGTTGAATTGCTCTCAAAAAAGTATCCGCAATGATGGTTGACCGTCGAACTTCATGAGGTCGATTTTCAGAAGCTGGACGGCAGGCTGGTGCGTGCGTTGTACGGATCGGTTGGCGTTGTCGGTAGTGCATGGTTCTGGGACTCCTGAAACTGACGTAGCCTGTGCTTGAGTTTCGTGGACGTCGCTTTGGCTCGGTCGTTGTAATCCACAACCCGCTCAAACTCTGTCCCCGCTTCCGTGGTTGACAGCAGAGGGACGATGTCTGAGTAAGTTGCTCTCAAGTCGGTGTGAAGTTGGTTGAGGCGTTCGTTGAAAATGCAGAGTTGCACTTCCGTAACACTCTCATGAGCGAGTGCTGCCTCTATGTCGTTGAGAAGGCGCGTTAAATGCGATCTCTCGGCTTTGCGCTTCAGCTTGAGAGTTTCCATGCTTCGACTTCGCGTTGAGCAGCTATAGGTCGGTACGTTGATTCCGTAGAAAGGAAGCCCATTAACCGGGGGTCATCGATGTGGTTGACTGTTCGGATGAGTTTCGGCGCAACTTGAAGAAAATCAAGAGTCGCGATGCGTAGAAGAAGGGTTTATTTACAATAAACCGCAGCCCGACTCCATGGGTTGCTTCTGATGCGTGCGGTTCTGATGCAAGAGTGCGATCTTCGTCTTTTTCTTTGTCTCCCTTTTTTAACAGTGGTCATAGCGCTAAACATTCAGCCATGTTAGTGTTCTACTTTCAGTAGTTAGCATGCATCTCATATGTGAATGCAGTACACGCTCACCATTGTATGCGCTACATATCTGGCGCATACATTAATTTGTGTAGGTCTCACAGGAACACCACGTCTTGTGATTCACAACGAACATTTTCCCGAGTGTTGTTAAAGGCCAACACAATGTCGTGAGTCTTTAGTCGTTTATCATTCCTCGTAAGAGCTTGCAATGCCACCTGTACATCTCATCACCGTGCCAGATTTCTCAAACGTATTGTATTTGAGAAGGCTCTGACACGCATAACTGACACCTCATTCGCCATTTCTGGACGCGATTTAACATTTTCATCCCCCTCTAACTTAATGGTCTGAAGTCGCTTAAAATGTTAAGAGCCCGTCACTATCACCGAACGGGCTCTTAACATTTCGAGCACCATCGTACCGTTAAGACAGAGGGGGATAAAAATGCTAAATCGCGTCCGGAAATGGTGAATGAGGCGTCAGTTATGCGCGCGATATCGAATCATCTCGAACGTGTACACCTAGGATACATCACCTCATCATGGAAACAAGTGGTAAGCAATCACGCGTCGACCTATACCTGAAACATCATAAAACAACTTAAGCAAAGTACACCTTAATTGTACCGTTATTTATTACATAAGACGATGTATAATAATTATCAGAAGCCAAACACGGTGCCCTAAAACTGTCCTGCAGACCATCGACTACATTATAATTCTGGCCCTTTGGACCAGAAAGCGGTTGAATATTACCCGCCCTTTGATGGTCCAAGGGGGAAGGTACCATTCCATAATTTTAAGCCTATTGCCCCTTTTAACGTTTCATACAGCAGTATTACCAAAACAAGTGACAAGTAGTTGTATGACTTGCATTGATCGCTGCCAAAAAGCCCCCGCGAGAATCTTGCGCTCACGTGCTATGCAGTGAAGGCGAGGCAAAGGCAAACTTTCTACAGCCTTGTGGTTATTCGGTGACAATTTTTTTTCTCGCTTAAAACAAGAACTCCTCTTTTCAAACATTTTCTATGTAATACCAACAAAACAAAGTACACAAAGATGTATAAGCTATATTTTTACTTGGATCGTGACATTGCGAAAATGAAGGCGCAATATGAGTCAAAATGTCATTTTTTTCCAAATTTGACACAATATTGTGCTAATGTTTCGGCTTCATTCGCTCCCGCAGCACTTTGATCACTCATTATAGGAAGCTATAAGGCCCGCGATAGGAACATATTATTCCCCAAAAAATATGTAATTTTTCTAAAAAGCGCTACACATGCAGCATTTTGCAATTTCTCTTCGAGACCAAGAATAGTGAAATTTAAAACAAAAATGAATAAATCATCGTAGTCATGAAAAATCAGCGCCTTGAGATAAAGGAAACAATCGTTTCGGAGTAATGCCTGAAGCCAGTAATTTTACATAAATTATCTAGCGCGACACAGTTTCACTTTCGTGGATGGATGGATGGATGGATGCTATGAGCGTCCCCTTTATAACGGGGCGGTGATATGTCTGCCACCATGCTCGAAGAAAAAAGAAAAAAACTTCCTTGTTTCATGCTGGCCTAATACCTTATCTACATTGATGAAATCTATGTTAATATACCAAAAAATTTATAAATTCACGGTCTATCTCTCTGCCTCTTAAGGCAGAATGACCTTATCTTTCTTTCCCCATGATTTATGTGCCCAAAGTTCGAAGCGCCCTCTAGGAAACACAGTTTTTTTCCCGAAATATAGCGCCTCAATAACAACTGCTCACATCCACATACACGAGCACAAGTTTTCAGCATGATCACAGATGGTCGGAAATTTACCGGGTACACTCGATATGGAATAACTCACACATATTATATATATATATATATATATATATATATATATATATATATATATATATATATATATATATATATATTATACAGTAACGACATACATTTATTGAACAATGGTACAAGGTTATATAGAGCGCGAGGGATGACGGGACAACACGGCATCTTTCTCAGCGGGGCAGGCAGCACCGTGCTATAACATTTCTTTCGCCTCACTTCCTAAATTGTGTTCACTTAATGTTCTCCTGCTTAAACCAGTTGGGTAGCTTGCTCGGATGTGTGCTCCTGCGAAATGGTGCAGCCTGCACCGGGTTAGAAAGCGTCGGCAGAGATGCTGGTGGTGGGTCTCGGATAGGTTGCGGTGAGGAATCAGCGTGATCAGATTGTAAACTGTACTGCTCTCGCGAAATGGCTGCGGGCTGGCGGCTCGATGTCTCCAGCATCTTATATGCTTGGTACTCTTGCGTGGCTCTGAATCGCTTCAGCCAGCCCTGGTGACTGAACAAAACGCCTATCGAAGTGCCATCGTTCTTACCACATCCTACAGCAATTATCACCCGTAAACTACATAATTCAGCCACTTCGCCGTTGTCATATTAGGGACGCCGCGGACACGAACCTGTTCATATAGACCACCTCAAGCCTTACTACGACCTTACTGTAATATCCTGCCCCTAAATCACCAGGATGGCAGTTTTGCAGGAGCGAAGATCAGCGCCGTTACCAAAGGCAGATGCTGCTACTCTAAGGCAGAAAGAAGACGCTCGAGTTCGTGCATCGAAACTCTTGCATCTACTCTGCGGTTACCATTTGAGGTGCTATGACAGTTTCTACTGTTCATTAAAGATGCGCTGCGCCACAACGCCCTGTTTTAAGTAGAACAACAACGCATGAGACTTACAGCATACTGAAGGATACGTTATGAAAGCATCAAGATGACCACGCAAACAATCCCCTCGTATACACCGTAGGGTGTCGACTTTAGTGTTGTACGATTTATTATGTTTCCATTCAGCTCATTACAACAACACATGCTTCAGAAATGAATGATAATACAGAGCGGTAGAAGTAATAATAAACAAGTAGCGAATGGTTTTCTTTATTTTTCATTGTTTTGAGAACTACCCCTTGAAAAATGGTGGCAATCTTTATTTACTTATTTGCGTTTGCCCTTAGATATAAGGAATTCATAACCATCAGCACCTGGTGGTACACACACGTACGTTGCTGGATCACAGCGAGCTGCAGCAAGAAAAAACGCGGACAATTATGTGCCATCGGCCGCAAGCAAAAACGGTACATTAGCAACACATCGCACTTTGGGAACTAAAATGTTGCACTCCGATAAATGCTATTTCAGAAACGATAGATTCATACAGAACGGTCAACGGAGGGTCACTGCGCTAAAGAGGTGAATGAAAACAAATTGCTCGGACCGCTAGATAGTCGCCATCCTAATCGCCTTTGCTTCAGGGTACATATATTGTAAATACGCTTGCGCTTTAGCTACACGCAGCAATATTGGTTGAGTCAGACTTTTCCCCTATGCGCCATTGGGCGTTGATGCGATCGAAACGCCAAAAAAAGCCACCACGGCTACTGGTTGCCCCCTCATCATCTACACCCGGAGCAATGCTCTCGTAACTATCTCCCATCATCCGGGTCCTGGTGTGTTCTCCGGTCTGGGCGCTCATGAGTCTGACGACTGGATGATCTTGTGCAAACCTGTCAGCACCAGTCCCACTGTACGACCGGATGATTTTGCTCGTCAGCCTCCATTTAGAAAAGAACTCCATTTTCTACGTGAAATTGAAACAAGCTGTATCAGGTACATCCACGGTTGCAGTGTGGCACACAACCTTGTTGTTTTAAATTAAATTTGTGATCGACGCTTCCCAGAAATTTCAGATAATTTCCACAAAAAAATTATTTTTTATGGGAGCGTTCTCTCAGTATGAAAGTGTATTATTTGTGCGGAAACAGAGACAAAAATTGGGGGACGCTTAAGCTTTGCCTTTAAGAGTTGAACGCGATAGCGATATCCTGCCCCTAGGGCGTACTTCGACCACTACGAGTGTTTAACAGAATGCGCGCACTCAGGTGTGTGCCTTATGTAATGGGTAGCATGCTTTAAACCAGGAGCAATTATGCGCGAGAAACTTTTTCGAAGTTGCAATGCACCCACTACGTGGTCTTAAGAGAATACGCCCAGTAATGTGTGGGCCTTTTGTAATGGGTGGCTCTCTTTAAACCACCAAGTCGTTATGATATTGACATGGTGTGACGCCCGATGGCAATGTACGCTTGAACCACGCAATACTACTGCGATATTACATATCGTACTGTGACACCTGTATACAGGACGCGTATTTTTGTGAAGCATGAAAGTTACTTTCAATGCAGCTCCAAGTAGAGGCGTGGCTGTGGTAAGGATAAGCACCTCACCAATGCCGTATACCATTCTGGTTGATATTCCATTTGCTCGTAGACATCTCTTAGCTGAGTGACCAACCTAATGAAGTTCTAGCATACAACTGGAAAATCAGTGACGTGATGTATCCGCTATAGAGGTGATTGCGAATTCTGTAGTGCCTTCTGTTCGTCATTGTGTTGCGATAAGAGCATACTCAACATATTAGTTCTTTGTCTGTATTCAATTGCTTTCAAGTGCTATCCTATGTTGAATAAATACCATGAAAGAAAAACAAATAGAGGCGTGGCTGTGTGGTAGAACACCTGCTTGCCACGCAGACGGCCTGGGTTCGATTCTCACTTGGTCCCAACATTTTTATTATTTATTTTATTTGCAGCTTTTTCGATTTTTCGGTCACGGACAAGATCATGATTTTTCGCTCACAACCAACGGCGCCGTCACCGACGCCGACGGCGGAATTTCTGCGATACGAGCTCTTTAACGCTATTGCGTTAATACATTCCGTACGATATTATATTGTAGGTTATTCTAGGTAGCGCGGCGCGGAAGCGCCAGTGCCATATTTTTCGGTCGGTGCTCTCGCGGCAGCGGCAATGTGTGCACTCGCCGCGCGTCATGTTTTTCGCTCAGTGGCGTATCAACTCGTTCGCGAGTGGGGGGGCTGGCGTCCCACACACACACACATATATATATATATATATATATATATATTTGATTTGAGGTGATTTTTTATATTCGTACAGCTGATCAGATGACGTGCTTTTCAAAACCGTTTGTCTTAGATCAAGGAAGAATCTGCACAAACAGATTGTGAAGGCTGGGCCGCCCTATACCGCGACCACACTGCAGTGTTTAATAACATTTTGAGAATATTACCATGAAGTTTAAAAAGTACACCCAAATATAACCTGATCATCTGAGCGTTGCATCAGCAAACTTCCCAGTTTTAGTTTGGCGTTGTAGATATGATGAGTGTGAAGGACCTGCTGTGACTCTAGCACCTTAAATTTTCACTTATTAAACAGAACATGTAGCTGACAAAGCAAGGCACTTCGCAGAAGTCTTCAAGATAAGCCGAGTAGTGCCAATTTCTTTACTGTTAGAGCCCTATAATACAGTATTTCTAAAGGAGAAACTGAAGTTCAGTCGATTAATACTTAAGCAAACCACATTGAGCTGGTTGTGTATAGTTATATGATTTTAAATGGCTACAAATTTATATACTAGGTGTCGTTCCTTGCCCTCCTATTTTTCCCAGCTTGGGTGGGGGGTGGACGGAAAAGCGGCGAAGTGGCCCTTTACTCCTCCCCTCCGGTTCCTCCAAGTAAATAGCCTACGTAAACATTGTAAGCTCAAATTTTCAATAAAAAAATGCGGGCGATTATAACGTTAAACTACCGCGCATTGTTTCCTTCCGTATAGATCGTTAGCTGTTAATGATTGGTCGAAATTTTCTGCGTCGTGCTCACAGCACCTGCTCGTAAAATGACGCAACAAATTACGCCTAAGTGATCCACCGCGTAATTACCACGCACTCATGACTGCGCAAAAAAATAATATACCAATGAACTATTTTCAATACGGCGTATTGTTTGTCATTGGTTCTTCGCTATTCGTCAAAAATTTTCAATGTGCCATAAAATCGCCTCCTTGTTACGCGACGTCACAAGTCTGCGAAAACTCGCGGCGTTAAAATGATGTGTGCACAATAAGCAGCACATTACTGTGCTGAACAATAACAATTTTTCTTCTAAATAGCCAGAGAGTGTCTCTTTCTAAACGTAGTTTAAGAATTCTCCAATAGGCAGCGCACAAAAGGGCAACGAACACGCACACAAAAAAGATGCAAACACAAGCGCTGCGTCTGTTTGCGTATTTTTTGTGTACGTGTTCGTTGCCCTTTTGTGCGCTGCCTATTCGAGAATCATGGCTCACCCAACTAGCCCATCAGTACATTTTATGTAGTTTAAGAAGGCTGCCCGCCAATCACACTGACAGCGGCTGCTTATAGCAGCTGGCGAGATGGATTCATACTTTCAGCTGTAGTATAACGATGTTGAGCTGTTTTTGCGCGTGTACAACTCACTCATCCTTGCTGAAAGAGAGGTAGATAGAGAAATAAACAATATTAACAACAGACACAATCCTTTGCAGGTAGGCAGTCTTCTCACTACAAAAAACCGTGGACGCTGATGATCTCCCTGGCGAGGTAGATCAAGTAACGGGGCAAACTTGAAAGCTGGGCTTCTCAATGTGCTCGAGTCCACTGCCTTATTACAAGCCGCCGCGATCGCTGCAGGCTACCATATGATAAGCCAAGTGAAGCAGGCTAATCGGAGACTAAAGTGAGAATCTATTTTAGCTGTCCTGGCTAGCCACAACGAAAATGGTGGACACTTCTGCACACTCAACTCACGGCACCTTGAATATGGAGCAGTGGCGATGCTATTCGTTTTAAAAGAAAGAAACTGAATTTCCTGAAAAAGGAGAGCGTTTGATCGGGCTATACAAAGTTTACTGGTTCCCGCTCATATTTGCGTCGCTGATTACTGAAATTTTAGGCCAGGCAGAACAAAATACAATCATGACAGATTGATGTAATGGTATAGAGCCCCAGCTGAGCGATAGCCTCCTCTGCAATGCTCGAGCGCAAGACGCACAAGCGTGGAATAGGCAGCCCGCACAGCAGGTAGCCTACAGTGCGTGGTCATGACACACGGCGGACAGTCGTCAAAGCAGAATCGTAGGACAAATTTTGTTACAAAACTACGTTATTGCTGCGTTCAAGTAAAACTTTGCCTGACTTGTTAGTTTCCCAGTCTGCAGCCGACAGTGACCACTGTCGAAAGTGGGGGGGGGGGGGTCCTCGGCCCCCCTTGCAGCCCCGATAGATACGCCTATGTTTTCGCTCGTGCTTAAGCAAAAAATTTGTGTCAAGCAAGGTTGAACGTAGCTTCTAGGGTTTCATGAGTAGCCATGAGTTCGTATCTATTACACATTATCCAGCATGCTGGTACTTTCGACGGTTGTATAGGTAACACGTAGTGAAAGTATACGTGCATCAGAATGTGTCAGTGCATCAGATATCCATAACGCTTGTTTCATTGCGAAAGTTTGTTAGTAGTGAAATATTAGAGGCTTGCTATTTATGGGACTGTGATTGCAGGGATGCTCATCATTTGGACATTTATGGTAAGCTTTAAGCAAAGGGTCGGGCAGGATATAAACATCATCAGTTTGAAGCATGCCTATAACAGGTCCTCATGACTGAGAAAATCTGTCGTTACCGATACGGCTGGGCGTATCACTTCATTATACGCCACGAAATTTTGTCACGCAGTCTTTGCCCATGTCCTACACGGCGGCGAAACGCTACGCTTTTTTCTACAGGGCAATTTCGGTGGTTACGTACGGCAGAGTGTATTTAGGTGTGCTTTTGCCTGTGAGATTACTGCACCTCAAGTGCTATGAAAAAAGTCACAGTTTCGCCGCAACGGCGAAGCAATGAATGCGATAGCAATAAATTGGAATGTAACGCGAAGAACGGAAAGCAGCTGGAAATTGCCAGCGCGTCGCTCGAGCCCAAAGGACGCACGAAAAGAACGCACACAGCACCAGCGCGAACTATTATGCGTCACAGCTCGACACTGGAAGCGCACTGCTCAAACATAAAGCAGGACGCACGAAACGAAGGAACAGGTACATACAGGAAGAGCGCGAACTAACTGTCCCAGTCGTTACTTATTTCTGTTTGAACAGCGTGCCCCTTTCGCAAACGCGGCCGCTGCAGCGTCGAAGCGACCTTCGTACGCTCTGTGACTTCAGCGCAGACATCGCGGGGAAAGCACAAGACATACAACCCCCCGTTCCCTCCCCCCCCCGCGAGCCGCCCCCTTCTTTCCTCGAGATAAGCGCACGAAGGCGACCACGCCCTATACACTCTTAATCAAGTCCTGCTTAAAGTGGCAGTCTATAGCCCGGAAACGAGACGAAAAATCTAACGCCTATAGACTGTTTGTTTAGCCGGCTCAACCTGTAGGCGGCGCCGCCCGTAGCCGTCCTCGGCGCAGTAGCTTTCTCAGCGGCTCATCTCATAGACAGGACTCAATATAGGCCGGAGATTTTTCGTCGCGAATCCCGGCTAGTTGAAGGCCGCCTATAGACATCTCCTCGTTCCACGTGACCAGGTGTCCTGGCTACGGGGAGTCCTACCTCCGGTGCGTCCCAGCTGCGGCGCGTCCTAGCTATAGGCGGTGTACGAAGCGGCGAAAAAGAAAATTAGATTTTAGGTCACCTTTTAAGCTGTATTCGGGGTATTTGGAGACTACCACACATGTTTCATGACACATAATCCATACACACATATTACAATCAGAAGTAAACCACAGAAAAATTCACAATAAACACACGAGGATTCGAGCTCGCGAACACTCGATCAGCAAGCGCGTACGCTAACCACTACACCACATCACGCCGCGGCCACGGGGATAAAAGTACGGAGGTTTATATGCACCAATGTGTCGCTACACGCTCTGGCGTATTAGTGCAGTGGTGGTCGTTATTATGCATGTAGCGTTCACTGATACGTAAGGTGACATTTTTTAAATGATATTCGTGAAACTACAAACGGCGTCATTCAAGGTATTGCTGGGACTCATGCTTCAAGTGAATTTGCGTGTTTGGTAAAGAAGATAAAACTGTTCCGCATACATTTGGCACTGGCGCCTCAGTGACATTTAAAGAACTTTGGCGTGCATAATATCCGAGTTCTATTCATGTTCGCCGTCAGCCTGTTGCCTTTCGTGGACTGAACGAGTTTTCAGCGTCAAGATTCGCTTGCTGTGGAACGTGTGCTCGGAATCCATCCACGGCAACCGCATACCGACGTAGCCGATTACCAACGCAGAATCACCGTGTTCTCAGTAACGTCGCTGGTCGCTTCACCGCCGATGGTTACCAGGCCGCTAGCCGATATCGTCACTAAGCCTATTCAGTTTATTTCGAAGCCGTAGTCGACCGTGCTTAAGAACAAACCACTCACGCTCATATGCCAGGATGTTTTACCTGTTACCGTCGTTGGCTCGACCCTCTTCACGCAATAATTACACACTGAGGTGAACATGCGCTGATAATCGTGGTATTGTCAGCCATATATACAATATGCGAACACGCCCGAGCAGGTGCGGTACGCCGTGCACGCACTGCAGATGAACTTCACTTGTAAAGGAACTCCTCTTGGCTCTAAACGTTGGATAGTGCACGTCGCTTCCCCTCAAATGAATGACACTATACCAGTAGACATTATTTTAGCTTCAATGAAAAATGTGGCCGACACTTGCATCGACCATGGAAGCGAGGAGCTGGCGCTGAATGCATGCAGCTACGCGGTCGCTCGGCGGACTGCGCCCCGGAGGAAATGCCGTTTATGTTGGACGCCACTCGCGCGACGTACGTGACTCGTGAATTGAGCTTTCCACGTTGGAGACGCGGCTCGCCGTTTGCCGTTCTCAGGCGCGCAGTGCGCAGGCAGGGATATGATGCTAACAAGGACTGGATCTTATATCCGGCAGCACTTATAGCAGAAATATTTGTGGCGTTCTGTTACGTCTCCATCAGTGGCTATATTTTTGAGAACTTCTAGATTCACGCTGATATAGCGGTCCCGCCGCCCTATTTAAATCACCTCATACTCGTCTCAAAGCTGAGATCGCGCTAAAATCACACTGGATGATGCTATATTTTTCACATAAGTTTACTGAAACATTTTCTGGAAGCCCGAGTCCATGCAATGTACTAAGTATAGTATTGGTGCGAACGGCACTCTCATGGGCATGCAGTGCCTAACTGTGTACAAGGCTCACCTTTTGATAAATGTTTGACAAATCTCGCCATGATTAATACGGCTGAACACGCAAACATTTACGAACTAAATCCACACAGCTGCATTTGCATGCGCACGCGACTGGGGAATGTTAGTTTGTTGTGCTAGAGTGCATAGGATAGCCTTTTGGAGTGTTTTACGTATACACGCACTTAATTTTTTTTTGTGCGGATTACTGAGAGGCGTTGCGTACAGCAGAAATCCAGAACATAGCAGAGTGGTGCATTAATGGAAAATGAATTTGAAACCATCGAGTAATAGGTTCTAGTGTTGCAGAGTTTGCGCGGATTTTTTTTATTGCGCACATACAAAGCGGTTGCGCCTCAGTGTGGCAGTCGTTGCGAGGAACTGAAACTGCTAAATTATGACATATTATCGTAAGAAAGTTAACGTAGAGTGGCCATTTTGTCGAACATGAGGGTGTTTAACGAATTCTGAACTTTTTTAGCCAATGCGGCGATGTTATTACGAGGTACACCCACAGGCGTGCGCACTTCGCGCTGGCACATATGTACGTTCCAGAGGATGGTAATTTAATTATGCAAATATTGTTTTCCAGACTTAGACATTGCCTACCGCGGATTTAGGAGAAAAGAGTGAATGGTATTGCGAAATCTAGAACACCTCGTGAAAGCTCTACTGCCTGCTTTTGATTTCGACAGCATGCGGTTACTAATGGTAGAGCATTAAATTAGATATATACATTTCACGGCAAACGATTCGAGCATTTGTCCAAGGGAGCATTTGGTTTTTCATCATTACTAGCCTATTTTATGTCCACTTCAGGACGAAGGTCTCTTCACTAATCCCCCCATTGATCCTATCCAGTGTCTTCATTACTATTTTCTGTGTCTGTGGCATGCACAAGAACGAAGAAAGCAGTCAGGTTGCGATATCCGTAATGCGGACTCCCTTGACGTCAAGTGGCACGCCGTGTAGTGGTTGATTTTTGGCTAACAGAGTTTTAGAATTGTGTGCGCAGACGTTGCGATGACTGGGCAGTACGCTATACTGTATTCGGAATGTAACGTGCTAGTCTTTGACAGATGCGCAGTGGCAACAAACACAAGAAATTGTGCACACGAAGCTCTGGGTAACGTATGCTAATACTGCCTTATTTTAACCACGTGGATTTTTTAACGTGAACCGATTACATCACATAGGAGCGTTTTGGCGCTCATTTACCCCTTGATGGGCACCTAGATTGACCATTAACAGTGAGCTTGGAAACTATAAGCATGAAGTGTGTTTGGACATGCGTATAAAAATTCGCATCGTTTTTTTTTTTCAGTAGCGGTGGTTAAAGCATGGACGCACCGCGTTCCCCATAAATGTACCGTTCAGCGGAATCATTTGAGAATGACTTGACGGACCATACCAGCTTCATAGTTCAACAGTACCTGCTGTGTCTATCGTGTATAAGCATGCGAGAAACAGGTACTGCTCACGTGTAAAAATAAGTATTTATTGTAAAAAAATACAAACAGCGCTAAAAGCAATGCTCAACGCTGAAGCAAACGATAAACGTGCCATCCGATGTTTTTTCCGACAAATATATTCTGCTGCTTAACGAATGCCTTTGATCTTGTCAATGTCTTCAGCAGCTTCCTGCCGTTAAAACACCTGGGAAACAACTGGGTTCATTATACTCAGCACAAGACGAAGTATTGAGAATACACAGTTGGATATGTGAGGTCCTTAATATAGTACATCGTCAAGCACCAAATCAGGGCTTTCACTAGAAGTGTGCCAACCGAAAGTTTCACATTCCCTTGCACTTGATCGCAGTAGAACGCCTTGTTGTCGTACTCCCTCCAAATTCTGCTGTCAGGCGATGAGCGGGCTGCTGTCATGTCATCCTGAAGGAAAAAAAAGAAAAGCAGAGGATACATGCGACGTTGTGTTCTTAGATCACCTGGTGTTTTCGCCCATCACACAAAAACTGTCAACGGACGTTTTCAATCTGTTATACACCTTGACGAATTTTGTGTAGACAGCATCACAGAAGTTACAAATATGAAAGTGTTTTCAGAAGCTGTTAATGAAGCTTTCTAATAGTGTTTTAACCATAAACTTACTACAGCTATGAGAAAAAGCTTAGCATGATTTCCTCAGAAATACTCATCAATCTCCACGAAATACATGCGGGCATTGCACATCTGACCGAGTATGACTTTGACCTTGTTGAACTTCTCCATGAAACTTCCAGTTTTTCTTAAAAGTGAAGCTCTGTTTGGAATGTCGGCTGCAAGTGAAAACCACAGCACAGTCGCAATTTGATGAGAATCACGTACAAGGAAAGCAGTTTTACAAAATAGACTCACGACTCATTCGTTAAGTAAATAAAGTGGCAGGTAAACTTGGCTTAAAACTTGGTTGCACAATATTGCACAATATTGCAACAGCACAATATTGCAAACGAATTTTCTTCAATAGCAGGTGAATGACAGTCACGGCGAATATTTGAATGGTAGCAGCCAATGCATAATTAAAAATTATTTCGCTGCTGGAGGTCAATGCTCGGCTGCGGCGGCGATATTTAGATGGGAGTGAAAAGCAAAAAAATGAATAAAAAACACAAAAAGAAAGATCGTGTGCTCAGTTACGGCATTGTAAACAACGCCACGACCGGTGTTGCTGCTGCTGCTGCTGGAAAACCTGCAAGGTGTGCGCTCCTTGCCAGTTGCTCGATAAAACTGCGCCTGGCTCTTGTGTCAGAAGGTTTTGTCACCTGCAAAGTATTCAAATTCTGTGTATACTATCACGAGGATGAATAACAATTATATCCCTTATTACGACTGCTGTATGAACTTCACTTCTCTGTAATAACATTAACAATGAGCAATCCAACATAAATAATAAGCTGCCAACGAAAACAACAATACTTTTATGCATCCACGGTTATATATCACTGTTGCATCGCATGAAATGATGGATGAGAGAACAAAAATGCCATGAACTAGCTAACGTGTAATTACATACGACGCATTACTTTACCATCATCGAGATCAGCAGTTTTCACAGGCACCACAGCTGGTGCATGATGCACTGGTGTACTTGTCCGCACTTGACTTGGCACTGCATAAGACCAATGGGCATATGTGACCCGAAACCACAGAAATCATTATAGGGGCACAGTAAATACGCAAGTGTATTCACGAGCATGAATGAGGCTGGCTTTAAAACTTGTTAGAAAGTAGGCAGCAAAATGCGTTTTAACACTGTCGCTATTCAGAAAAGTCAAATTGCTGATTTTTCCCGCTAAAAACAAGAGATGCCGCTAGTCGTATCTATGAGCGCCTGATCCAATGAACGGTACTAACGTCCTTCGGTGCTCGTAAGTGCAGTTTTATTACTTTTTGGTTGCGGAAAAACTTTTCCGCTCCCCAAAGTAATCAAAGAAATGTAAATGCGATGTATAACGACCTATCATGAAAGGATGTCTTAACATCATTCAACTGCTAGCAAAAACATGCTTCCTTTGATTGCCGCATTGTATCATTGACCATAAATGCAGAGGACAGTTGCTAGCCGAAAGATAAGAAGCCATGCGAGAGCTAAAATTACACAGCTTATCAAGCAACACGAAGTGATTTTCTCAGTGACACCTGTCAAGAGCGACGAAAGCCTCTGAACTGTATGAGAGTTCACAATAAATGCGACCAGCACGACAACACGTGCGGGACTATAGAGACGGATGATGATTACAACAAAGATAAGTACTCGTATACTCGTATAGCTATTTCAAAAGCCGTCAAAAGAATATTCTGGCAGCTCAATACCGTCATTCATATATATATCAGCGCAAGCATACAACAATGTGAACGCTAACAGCAGGAGCATATATGTGAAGAAAGAACACTCACCCAGGCGGGTACGACGCGCCGGGCTGTGTGCGCAGTGTGCGCACCAGCGAGACCAGCGCCTCCTCTATTTTTCTGTGCCTGGGCGAAGGAGCGGAGAGCAATGGGAAGCGGCCGTCGGTGTTACTGTGGCTTTTAGCCGCCACGCGCCGCCACCGAAGTAGAGCTGCGGTCGCACCGTCGCTCAGGGAAACGCAAATTCGCAGCTGTTACAATGTTTGAGTTGTCGGCTGTATTCGCGCTGTTTGAAGTGTAATCAAAACGTTTGTAAACAGAAATGGTGAAGCACTTGTCGCTCTTGTCAACAATAGTTTTTTTTTTTGAAGGCATGTGTCTTTTGCGGCTGTTGCTGATCGAGCCGCTCGCGCGTCGTCTGCTGAGCCGACATGAGCGCGGGCAAGTGATGCGCGGAAAATTGTTCTTTCACCATTACGTTCGCTTGTCTGCAAGTCAATTTTTCAGTGCCTGAGAGTCGAGTTTTGAAAGCAGTGCTTGCCAGTAGCTAATACTGGAAGCTTCGGCGCTTCAAGAGCCCCGATGCATGCTAATGTCTACTGGTGTAGCAGACTACACGCAAGCCTTGAGTGCATGTGCTAACTAGCACGAAATGTCGCTTAACTGCTTCCAAGGAGGTCCGTAATCTCACGTTCCCTTCGTAAATCTTTTAACGGGTACATTTGTTGCCACTGAGAGGAAGCAACAGCTGGTGCCAAAAAATGAGGAAGTATGTCGAGCGATTCCATCATTTCAGATCTTAAAGCAATTTTATCGTGATAGTACGAAAAACACACAAAAACAGCTTCTTCATCCACGCGCTTCTTGCAACACTGCCCGGTGTTTGTGAACAGACGGTGTTCAAGTCTAAAGTAGTAGTGTTGACTTAACTTGAGCTGTGACAATGTACAGAGTAATTGTCCATTGTTTCACCGGCAGCACTTGTGTCCATTGGCTCCGATTCCTTAGCTTCGGGACCTAATGTCAGCGTTGCACATGGCGGCGGTCGCGAGGCAGCGTTGCTACTGGTGCATGTTGACTGTTCGGTCACAGCGCGGTCACGTTTAGTGATACTTGCCATGCTTCGTCCAGTCGTTACCTTGGGCTGCAAATGTGAGAGGTATTCTGCAAAGACTGTTGGTACAGCATCCTTCTTGAGCCGCGGTCTTTTTTCTTCTATGAAATCCTCTGGTTGAAAATGGTGGCTACATACTCTTGTGTAGTTCGAAGTTGTATTAGGCGACCAATTATCCCGCCTAATCGCTGCAAGCCACCGCTCCCGTACACCAGCGGCAGCTGGTATTTCATGGAACGAAAGCGCACCAGTGTTTTTCTTTCCGCTCGACTTGCACAATGGTACGCAACAATACGACATAGCGAGGCATGCGGAGCACGTGGTTGCAAAATCATGAAGTATAAAATATAAAACACGAATACAATAAAAATCGAATACAATTTTCGCACCGGTATCACGGCCACACAGACTGCATGCGGCGTACGTACCTGGGAAAGCCTGTGAGAAGTGCGAATTCAATTAAACTCGAATGTAAACACGCATTCGGGAGCTTCCTAATACACGCGGCCATTCAGCGCCAGCTTCCCGTAGTCTTCGTAGTCTACTTGCACAGCGCCGCCGCGCGGGCAGCGGCGAGCTGCGGCGGAGCGCGCGCTCGACGGCCTGAGGAGAGCGTTTCGCCCAGGCACTGAAAAAAATACAGGAGGCGCAGACGAGACAGAAATGGCGGCGAAAGCGTCGTGTAATCCTGCAACTGCTTGCGTCGTACATGTAGCCATTTCACGTGCAAGGGGATGTCGCTATGTCCTCGCAACACCCCCTTAATATTGAGATAAGAGAATTTTTTCCATGGCGGCCCGAAGTACCGGCTCACGCGGCACGCTCAATAAACCACACCAATCTATGAAACATCCGCCGCTTTCGTACAATGCGCTAAAAACTAACCACTCGCGCCAAAAACGCAACCCCCTTCCCATCGCACAATATGACAATATCTTCGAACTCTCGTTTTTTACCTCCTTCCCGCAAAAACAGCAGAAGCGGAGTGCAACGGAGAGCGTAGCAGCCCCTATTCTCCCTCACGCACGCAAGAGAGGGTGCGTAGTTAGCTCCATGCGTATACCTGCTCGCAGCATAGCTCGCCTTTGCGGCTGACGCTGTCAGCGCATGCGTATACACCGACGCTTGCGCCGACAAGTTATAACACGCGGGAGCATACGATGAGCTGTAGCCAGGATTCTCACTTACGCGGCCCACACCGACGCGCCACTAATACTGTAGGCCGTCTATAAGGCGGCGGTGAAGGGTGCAGGTTTTTTATATACACTTGGCACGGCTAACTCTTTTTCGAATCCCTACTATAGCCGGGAGTTTTCCTGAGTTTTGAAGCGTCCCGCCTACAGGGCATGCGTTAGCCAGGACTTGATTAAGAGCGTAGGCGAAGAACAACGGCGTTCGCAAGAACGGGGCTACAATCTTTAAAGCGCGCCACGCTGTGGACATCGCGCCATCTCTGTGGTAACTCAGAAAGCATGCTGATGTGAGTGGTGTATATAAATAGGTCGCCGTTAGCAGGCTGAAAGACGGAGCTGTTCGTGGCCTAACCGTCAAACGCCGCGCGCTGTGAAAGATGGAGGTCACCCGTTCGACTCCGCGCGTCGGAAAGTTCTTCTGAATATTTTTCTTTGTGGCTTTGATGTATATAGATATATATATATATATAGTATATATATATATATATATATATATATATATATACAATATAATATACGGTGCATGACGGCGGCGACGGCGACGGCAACAATCAGCCGAGACTGTCCATATTAATTGCTTCTCCAATAAAAATTACACCATCTCCCGCTAAAGGGGACCATGCGGCGATGCGAAGCCGGAGCACTTGCACGATCGCGTTCCGTTGGCGTTCGTTGGGCATGCTACCGACCTCGCGTCGTGGAACGCGAAGAGGGAGGCTACGCGCGTCGTATCTTCCGTCTAGCCTGGCCGTTAATTCCTCACAGGGCGAGCGGGGAACGCGGTCGACAGGCGGGCGAGAGGGGGGCAGCGTAGGAGAGGAGAGAGAAGGGAGGGGACGCGCATGCGCTCGAGCTCATCGCGGCGTTGCGCAGGAGAGAATTTCGGCATGTCTAGCCCGTGTTTCAGAGGAAGAGTGGAAAGGGGGAGGGGAGAGGAAGTATGGGATAGGGGAAGGGGAGAGGGTGAGTGGAGAGGAGGTTTGTGGAAAGGGTATGCGCATGCGTAGTAAGGGTGGTCACGCCGGTTTTGTGCATTGCTTTGGCCACGTTGTCTCCGCGCACTTCTCAATCTCATCTGCCAAAGTAACTTTCGGCCTCCTCCTAGCATGTTTGCCTTTCCTAGAATCTTTCCGGTGAAACTGTGTTCCCTATGTGAACAATTGTTAATGAGACCTAACAGACAAGAATGCCAGGGAAAGTATAGGGGGTGTTATTTGTAATAATTTGGATAAAAATGCGAAGAAAACAAAAGTGGACGAAAAGATAACTTGCCGCCGGCAGTGACCGAACCTGCGACCTTCGAATGACGCATCCGATGCCTAGGGACGTTAGTCAGCGCCAATCGCAGCCATGGCCGGCGACGTGAAACACTCTTTTTTTTCTGCCTGTTTTCAGCCTCTAACAAAAGAAAAACGAGCCCTTGAATGTCTTCTTCTTTCCCCCATGTGAACAATAGAGTTAACACGAGTTAACCCGGTCACCGAAGAAAACGCTGGAATCTTTATGCCAGAGGTGTAGATTGCCGACGTCCTCAACAGCTGAACAGATCACCGCCAACCGACGACAGTGTTCGCCACTACCAAGAGTACAGGGTGTATTGGTGGAACGGTAACTTTACGTTTCACCCGAATAAAGAGTTTCGTGTTGAACACGCTCACTGTTGTTTTCTTAAGAGTTTACCACCACGTGGTAATATTGAATGTAGATGGGTTTCTAAAAACATATCTTAGGACATGACCGATTATACACACCGGTGAAATGAGAGCATTACAAGAATGTTTGCAATGAACGAGCTCCGAACGCAGCCGCCAAAATAAAAATGTATTTACCTCCTTGAACACACGGGCAGAAAGCCTTGTATTGTCCGCTGTAGGCTCTGATGCTAACTGCGCTCCTAATACTGCGTCAGGTTGGCAAGTTGCCTGAGAAGTCCATAACGGAATCAAACAGCAATATCCGGTAGCACATTGGCTGGTGGATTCGCACTCGCTGAACCATGGCTTATTCTGCAGTATAAAAGTAAATTCATCGTTCACTTCTATGAAATTATTAACGGGGAATCATTGCAAATTCTATTTGGCTATTTCTCGAATACAATATTCTTTAGGTGCTCCGCAGTACGTATTCAAAAATATATAGCCAAACCCGCACCCCATAAATGTATCTGCTGCTTCATCTACTGCCAATTGTACTAAAACTGGCAAATTACGCAAAAGTTAGGCGACTGATTTAATGGACGATCCATGAAGTGCGTAAAAAATGCAGATGGGTGGCGGCGTCCACAATCTTTTCTTTGGATGAGATTGCGGAATTTCCGCTTTAACCCTGCCTTCTAACCTGTCTCACAAAACTACGGAATAACTACGGAATAACTACGGAAGACAGGATTTGACAGAGGTATAATAAAAAAAAAGAGGAATGACCACTCGTTGTCTGGAAATATCGGTTCATAATTACTGTAACGTTACTGGCCTACAGACACATTTTTTATTTTCTCTATCACCAACATGTGCAAACACCATTCCTGCCAAATTACTACGGCTTCTAACTCTTTTTTCATTCCGTAATATAGGATATTTTACAGTTGCAGACTTTTTAATTCGAGCACATTATACAATAACAAATAATATTTATTAACCCGAAAGTGTTTTATGCCGGGGTCCCCTAAGACTTTCATGACGTATTTCCGTCACGTAAATACGTCAGCGAAATGAATGCCTTAAAATGGCAAAAAAAAAACTACAAGAAAAGGTTCCGTTCACAGGAGTCGAACCCATGACCTGTCGGCCCGCGACGATAGATGGCGGGCGTTTAGCCCACTGAGCTACCGCCAAACACATCGCGGAGGCTACGTGAACGCGTCTTTTATATTTCACACTTTCCTCCACAGTGCTCCTGGATGGATGGATGGATGGATGGATGGATGGATGGATGGATGGATGGATGGATGGATGGATGGATGGATGGATATTATGAGCATCCGCTTTATAATAGGGGCGGTGACATGTGTGCCACCAGGCTCGAAAAAAAAAACGCGCCGTTGCTACGAGTCTCCCATTCGGCGCGTTTCCAATAAAAGGGTAATTTCGTCAACGCACCGCAACGGCGGTGGCTTTAGCCCAAGCCACGCTCATGGCATCCATCCTTATTGCAAAATAGCTCTCCGACGCTCGCCCGGCCTGGCTGTCGCACCGCGTTCCCCGTCGCCCGGTGAGAATTAATTCTGGATTGAGGAAAGACAATACGCGCGTCGCGTTTCTCATCGCGTTTCACGACGCTTTTGAACGAGTACACATCGAGTATCAGTGTTTATTAAGTGCTCTCGATGGCATATTTGCGCGAGATTTTCCATATGTGGTGTCCACGTATATATGTTAAATCATGATCATGGGTGTTAGTCCTGCCGTCCGGATATTGCCACTAGGCGTCAACGCAAGTGCGTCTACATCAAGCGGTGCTATATCTGCCAAACAGCAGTAGACACTGTTCAGCTCTCATAAACCATGCACTATAAACAATCAACTACTTCGGTGACGACGCACTTCACTTTCGTGTATTACCGACTCCTACGACAGAGGGATCAGCCCTCTTTTTCTGCATAAGTATGCGACCATTACCTCCACACTGGCCTGCATAGCAGTGTTTCAATTTTTTTTTTTTTTTGTCTAACAAGTCGATCGACTGGACATGAAAATTTGTGACATTTCATGTCCCTTGCAAGAAGGTATGTGAAAAAGATAAAAGAGGGCAATTCAGCTCACATTAGGTACATTATGTAATCGCCGCATCAGCGTTGTAGAGTAATTAATTTTCCTGGGCATTTCGCAAGGTAAATTACAATTTCATATGGTAATGTTAGGGCGCGCCATATGTTAATGTCGCACATAGAACGGTGTGTCATGTACCAGATTATTAGGAAAAGATTATTATTCAGTTTGCATAGCTTTGAACAACGCCGAAGCAAAGGTTAGCCCTTCGTTTTTGAACGTATATGCAAAGATTGGTTTGAACCATGCGCTGTTTTTTATGCTTTCTTACGGAATTGCTCTTGGATCTCAACATACGGAAGATATATCAAGCAAGCTTAGCTAAATATTTACGGTGTGGCGCAACTTATCTTGATTGTGCTGAAAGCTGTACACGTAGTAATACAGTGTTCTAAGAAGCAATATTTTTCGTCTAGTCCATAAATGCCGGTATAGTGATGTTATGGCACAATGCAGCGTAAAAAAACACGCAACACACGGTACGCTGCTGAAGTGCGGAAAAGTGTACGTGGGCGAAACTGCGAGATGCGTAAACGATAGGCTAAGGCTGCATGCAAACAATGTAAAAATGCGCGCGACCGGAAAAGAATATTGAAGGCTTCCTAGCCAGCCATTCTATAATGTGTCAGGATTGCGCACGCGAGCTAAATAACACATCCGTCATTAAGAAGAGCGAAAACGCGAATCACCCGCGACATCATAGAAGCAGAACGAATTTCCTATAGGCACCGTCCACTGACCAGAGGGAGCTGCGTTGCTCGCTATGGCCGTCCCAAGTTGGCTGATATTGGCCGCTAGGGGCAGGCGGAGAACAGACGCCCGCACGCGTCCCCCCTTCTGGCCCGGCCACAGTCTGCACACTCATGCAGAGGCGGAGAGACGCGCATCGCGTTTGATTTTGTCCCCGGGCTGTCTCAACGTTGCTTTCTTTATCCGCTAGGCTGTGCGTTCTGGCGCTGCAGTCACACGTGAGAACTCGACTGCACGGTGCCTATTTGGGGGATTACTGTGTAAGCGTCCCGTCCCTACAAATAACTGATAAAGCGTTGGCGTTCCTACGCATGTGTAGTGAATGACGTCTGCGTCGGACAGCATGAATATGTGTGAATTCTTTCCAATAAAGGTTGCTGTAAGTTCAGCGCTCGGTCGTCATCGTTAGTGTACCATCCGTTGTGCGTTTTTGGTGCTGCAGTGAGCCATAATCATGTACCAAGATGCCCAACTCGGCACCTTAATAGTCGTGTTAGTTGTACGCAGGCTCCCTCGTTCAGACACGGTCAGTTTACTCGATAGTGTGTACGACATCGTCGCGGAAGGGTCATAGCTTGCTTCGCGTTGCATTTATGCATTCTACAGCGTGGTATTTGAGACGATACACATTGTGATAAATGTTGTATTGCAGTCAAACTTCTGTGGTTTTTACATCCGAATGTTGCGTCGATGCGGAAACACTTTGCCGCAGCTAGAGTTGACATTGAAGTTATTTATAACAAAAACTCATTAATCAACATTTAAATTAGTAACTTGAGGGCAGCTGTACATATTAGTGTTGTAGTCCTTAACCATTTGTGACATGCCAATTTTTTTAGAAATCGCCCAAATTGTACTTATTTTGAGATATTCATGAACGAAATTAAATGACGGCATCAAAACTCACCACGCCCGGCGCACAGGAGACGCTGCCACTCTATCACGTCAACCGGAACTTCCCGTGACAAGGAAGGGACGAAAATTGAAACAAGGTTCGCCAAACTAGAACGTAGCTTGTGAGAACGGTTATTACAAACGATCGGCAAATCGAAAAGTAGACGGGGTTAGTTGAAACATCATTAGTCTTGTTGAAGCTAAAAGAACTGGGGTACCGGAGCCAGCTCTCCAGTACCCGTAAATGGGAAAGTACTTTGACTACAGAAGGCTCCAGGAGAAGCCAGATCACGACGCAGGACTTCTAATCCGCGAGAAATGTCGGAAGTACGTGAATGGTGAGTCGCGATAAACATTACATAGAAGATATAGCGGAAAATAACAAAGGGTACACCTCCAAAACACAGCAGTGAGGCCGCGAAGGCTGAAGAGATCTATAGAGTAGGTTGAATTACATTGCAACAGCTTTGAACACAGTCAGCGCCTTCACTGAACAGGAGGCGCTGACACAGAGTACTTCAGGGATGGGTGACTTCACGCAGAATAGGAACAACGCAGGAGAGGCAATAACAAACTCGTAACTATGCCATAGTTACTGTAGGGGTTGCAAAGACGAAATGTAGGTGCATTTTCTAGACGTCGACACCTTCTTTAGAGGCATTGACAGATGGCATGAGGCAAGAATCCTCAAGCATAGAATCTAATTAGAAAATGGATTTTCATATGTGCAGGTATTGAAGCAGAATACCGAACAAAATACAGTAAGGAAGATGAAATGCTGGGAATGCGCATACCGAACGCAGTTTTTAAATAAATAAAGAACAGGCAAATTAAAGAATATAGAAAATATTCGAAATAATGGGAATATGTGCACGTGCTTAAAAGCTGAGCGCAACAATTTAGAAGCAAGCAGATCACGAAAACAGGAGATATGAACATGACTTCAAATGTATCAGCGGAGAAAACGTCAGAACTTCACGTATACATAAAAGGGGGCGCAAAGACCACAGGAACTAGAGGCCGATCGGTATACATTCAGCAGCGTACAAAATATTCCCGCAAGTTATTTCGAGTAGGATAAGCTACACATCTTCATTTAGGAAAGAATGAATCTTAAGGGCTCGTTTTCTTTGTTAGACGCAATATTAACTAGAACTGACAGACTATAACGCCAAGGAAAGTATAGGGGGTGTTATCTGTAGTATTTAGAATATAAATGTGAAGAAAGTAAAGTGGACGAAAAGATAACCTGCCGCCGGCAGGGACCGAACCTGCGACCTTCGAATAACGCGTCCGATGCTGTACCACTGAGCTACGGCGGCGGTCATCCTCCCGTCCACTTTATGTGGTATATATGTGCACTTAAACCTTGGAGTGTTAGTCAGCGCCAATCGCAGCCATGGCGGCGAGTGTGGAACACTCTTTCTGCCTTTCTGGCGTCACGTAGCACGTGATCTTTTTGCGAGCTGACAGCTGACCAATAATCCGTCGCATTCTACCTGAAGGCATCAAGTCTGCCAGAACGAGACCCTTGCTATGAATGAAGGAAAGAAGATGAATCTTAAGGGCTCGTTTTCTTTGTTAGACGCAATATTAATTAGAACTCACATACTCCAAGGTTTAAGTGCACATATATACCCCATAAAGTGGACGGGAGGATGACCGCCGCCGTAGCTCAGTGGTAGAGCATCGGACGCGTTATTCGAAGGTCGCAGGTTCGGTCCCTGCCGGCGGCAGGTTATCTTTTCGTCCACTTTACTTTCTTCACATTTATATTCTAAATACTACAGATAACACCCCCATACTTTCCTTGGCGTTATAGTCTGTCAGTTCTAATTACACCTTCATTTAATTGGTCTAGAGATCCAGCTGGCTACAGCAAAGGGTACTCCACCGAGGGTCATCACTATGCGGTCAATGAACTATTTGGGAACCCGGCGAATGCGAAAAGAAAAAATCCCGTGATATGGCACTCTTAGATTTCAAAAAAAAGGACGGTTTCGCTGTAAGGCTGAATATTAGCGCGACATGAGAAACTTAGAATGTTCTGCGATAGCAGCTCAGCTAAATGAATGCCTTTAGAATCCCGCCCACCGTAACGCCACGAAACAGTGGCGTATGGCAACGTGGCCGCTGTTTCAAAAGCATTTCACATGCACAATCGGAAGGCTTGTTCCTAAACCACACATTTTAGGTTCGGTAGAACGTTAGGTTTCGCATGCTGGAAAAAAGTCACAGTTTCGCCGCAACGGCGAAGCAATGATTGCGATAGCAATAAATTGTAATGTAACGCGAAGAACGGAAAGCAGCTCGAAATTACCAGCGCGTCGCTCGAGCCCAAAGGACGCACGAAAAGAACACACACAGGACGAGCGCGAACTAATGCGTCACAGCTGGACACTTGAAGCGCACTGCTCAATCCTAAAGCAGGACGCACGAAACAAACGAACAGGTACAAACAAGACGAGCGCGAACTAATTGTCACAGTTGTTACTTATTTCTGTTTGAACAGCGAGCTCCTTTCGCAAACGCGGCCGCCGCAGCGAGCGAAGCGAAGCACCCCACCGGCCGCCCCTTCTTTCCTTGAGATAAGCGCACGAAAGCGACGACGCCCTGTAGAGCGAACAGCAACGGCGTTTGCAGGGCCGGGGCGACGATCTTAAAAGCGCGCATCACGCGCGCACGTCGCGCCATCTATGTGACCACTAAGAAAGCATGCTGAATTACATGATGTATATAAATATCTCGCCGTTAGCAGGCTGAGTGACGGTGCTGTCGTGGCCTAACGTCTAACGCGGCGGGCTGCAAAGCGAGAGGTCGCCCGTTCGATTCCGCGGGTCGGAAAGAATTTCTTAATTATTTTCTTGTGGCCTTTCTATATATATACACACTTATACATATACGGTGAATGACGGCGACGGGGACGGACATTTTCCAGCCAAGACTGTCCATATAATTGCTATCGCAATAATATAAGCGTTCAAATTATTATTCATAGGTAACAGTCATAAGGATTTATAGCGAACAATCATAATTGATAGCTAATAATATTTATAGTTTTTAAACTTTTGTGTAAAACGATCAAGGAGTGGCCAACAAATAACTTGCCGCCGATGGGCGGCGCCCACTAAAACAATCGAAATATTTTTGAGCAATTATATGACCAGCGTTCCCCAGACATCTTAATGCTGAGGTTTGTATGCTACCTTGTTTTGAAGGTATTAATTTTGCAGAAGGTACTTTGCAAAGATTGCACCTCCGCTGTGCAGTTATAGTAAAAATTTCAGGAATCTACGGCCGCCGAAACCACTGCAAGTGTGAAATTGACATCAATTATGCGCACCGGGGGCATCATGGCTCGGGTGCACTGCCATTGCTGAATCTCCATAACGGCGCATTTGGCCATTCATTCTGGTAACATGTGTAGTAGGTGTGGCATATTTTCATGCGACAACTGGCGTTATAATACTCATGATTTATTTTGCACAACTCTCCTTCAATGTTGCCACAAAAGTGTTTAATGCCGGGGCCCACCACCTCTCCACTGACGTATTGCCGTCACGGGAGTCGAACCTACCCCTTGCTGCGCAGCGTGCGGCGCGAAACCACTCGGCCAGAGAGCGTATGTTCTTCAGCTTACTAACGGTGAGCTATTTATATACACCATTACCGTTGGTGGTACTCAGAGCTCGATGGCTTCAGCGTGTTCTTGTTATCACTAGCGAGATGGCGCGATGTGTGCGGAGGGCGCGCTATAAGGCCCGTGCGTTGCAAGGCGAGCGAGCCTCTACAGAGGGTGTCTCTCGTGCGCGCGCACTCATCTCGCAATGGGGGTGGTTTTTACGTCTTTTACTATCACCGCAAGATTCCGTGGACGCTATCGAGAAAACGAAGGTCACTTCGCTATCTACAGCATTCGCGTTTCTGAAAGGAGCGCGCTGCTCACGCAAAAAGAAGTCAAAATTGTGACAGTTGTTCGGTCGCGCTCGTCCTGTGTATGTTCTTTTTATGCGTCGTTTGTGCTTTAGAGCGCGCTGCATGTTTTGAGCTGTGTATTTTTATTGTCCTTTCGTTTTAATTTGTCGTTTCGTGAACACGGAGCGGAGGGGTTAGGGGGCGGGGTTCAAAATCCCCCAAAAGTTTTCAATTTTGCTGAAGTGTTGAAAGGCGGGCTAGTTAGTATAGGTTCATACTGAAATATTGGCAGCGCAAACTAACGGGACATACAAGTGGAACACAAACAAGTGCAGTACTGAAACTTGGATTTATTCACAGAAAATAATATATACCAGGAAAACATGAACACAAACATGCTTGTTTGTGTTCCCGTTCAGTGTCCCGTTAGTTAGCGCTACCAATATTTCATTTTTGCTTGCGTATATATCACGCACACATAAAATGCACGCACCAGCATACATAAAGTGGTTGAACCCCCCCCCCCTTCCCTTAAAAAAATTGTGGCTACGCCCCGATTATTCGTAAAATGTACAAACGCATCTGTATCTGTCAAAATTTCGTTTCCTGAGCGAACTGCCGTTGAGGAGCTAAACTCAGTCATTTACTTAACAGAAATTTCTCCTCTGTGGACGGCGGTGAAGGGAAACGTCAATGTCTGATGTCCTACGCCAGGCGCAAGCAGGCGGAGATCGTTGGTGCCGTCTCCAGGACGCTTACTGCGTGGACCCAGTGTTCCTTAAATGCCTGTCAGGCGACTCGAGTGTACATCTAGACGAACTTTTTCCCATATTATATTCGCTAGGAACAACGCTGCAATGACTACAAACACGCATATGTACAAATTTGCATTTTAAATCAACACTTCATATTTTTATGTCAATTTGGTGTTTCTTGAACACGAGAGAATATATTTAAGACCTAAAAATTGTGTCATTGGCAACAAAAGCTACATGCTCGGTCAGTTGAGCGGCTGCGCGGGAACGCCAATTTGGGCAATTTGGAATCTTGGTAGCTCCATCTCACACAAATATTACCACATGTTTTTATAGATTCACTTAGAGCACGCACTGGGCTTTAATTCTATGGAGATTAAAGAAAATCAAAGATGGATTGCATTCTTAATTCAATTACAAATTATTGTATTTTTTAGACATGCTTTCATTTTGCATTTTTTGGTTCGCGGTTGTAATCTTTCTCGGCAGTCATATTTAACACAGTCGTTAAACTAATGTGTGGCGACACTCTACGAAATTGTGGAAATTCTGAGTATATAGACGCGAAGCGAAAAAAAATCTGAAAGTAGAGCGTAATTGTGCATTGTGCCGTGCAGCAAAGCTGCAAGATAACAATATTGGTTAACATACGTTACTGCTAGTATGCCAAGAAAAATATTGGGACTCACAGCTACAATATTTCTTGTAGGAACTCGTCGAAATCCCACTTTTGCGTAATTCGCAAGAAGCCGTTCTACTGAGCGGATACTCATTTTTTTTACTAAAGCAATATTTTTTTCGCAAAAATAAGAATTCTTTCGTGCCCCGGAAACTCTAACCGCCAAATATATTTTTCTAAGTGAAATTAAAGGGCGTCCGCGGACATGCACCGACGTTCTTACCTGAACACAGCCTTTAGCACTTATTTATTTCGTCTTGCAAAAGCTGCCCTGAGAAATGGGCCGTCGCTGGGCCACTCTTTGACCGTACTCAGATCTCTATTCCGTGCATCCTAGGGATGATTTCTGTCTCACAAAATAACACCAGATTTTATGCGACACCACATTTTATGCGAAGCGTTATTGGGTTAATGTGTATATGCGGCATCTTGGTGCGATACAGTACGAAAGCCAACTGCCGTTGCACAGAAGTAACAGGGCATTGTCGAATAGAAGGCCTTTCTCAATGTTGGTTCGCTGCAGAGTGTCACCAGCGCTGATGCAGCTGATGAATGCCAATTGCGAACGGCATGAGCTGAAGGAAAAACATCAGCCACACTCAAGGCGCAGTGACAATTTCTACATCATTAGCTGTACGTGTAATGCTTCACTGAGAGCCACTCGTTAAACAAGTCAGTACACATACTAACTATAATGTATGATGATATCGTCATGATACAGTGATATATGTACATAATAGCTGCAGAAGGTCAAAAGCTGCCCTGGCGCGACAGTTAAACGAGTGTAGCACAATAGTGATAGTCGTCCAACTTGAGTCAGTTTCGTAGTCTAAACTGCGCCCACGCCGCTACGCGCCACTGCCTGCCAGAATCTGCGACATGTCTCCACAATATTCCTGTTACCATTTATTTTGTCTACGAGAAGATGTATATGCACATGATTCATCCAGCAATATTGAGACTGAAACCGATTCAATTTTTTTCATTATCAATTACCATAATCAGCCATTATGACAACCAGCTTTATCATGACACATTTTCCAGGATAATTGTGATATTGTACTGTACATAGTGGCGCCAAGGTGGGTATTGTGTGGCCCACTGAATGCACACCTAATCTGGCTTAAACCGTCCCCTAGCCTCCCTGAGCAAATCAGATACCTATGCGTCTTTGTGCTGCCCCAAATCTGCAGCTGTCTACCCCAAATAGGTTTCTCACTCGATTCTAGGAAAACACAATATCACCCACCCTGGCTCCACGATGTGCATTTAATATACAATATCCACATATGGTTACGGGCTGGTAACATGGACATAGGCAGCAGCCAGCTTCTTGAAGAACAAACTTTTTATTTGTTCGAACCTGCGCCAGGTAAACGAGAAGTCAAACTACAAGTGATACCCGCTTACACTAATAGCGCGAACAGAGCGTCGAGCTTCCATAATCTGAACTGTGGCAAAGTGCGTCGGCATGTATACATGCGGCATCGAACATTCGTGCCGTATCACTGGTGGTCGCGTTAGTTTGGGAATCAACTGAGCTGTTCGCGTTTGCGCGCTCAAATATAACAGATGATCCTAAAATATTATCGAATGTTCTCAGACGCTCTGCCGCGGTTTGCGCAAGGCAGCAGCTACGTGTGCAATGCCCCGGTAACATAACACAGAAAGAAAGCAGCGTCTCTGGCAATATGTTGGACGACATTCAATCATTAGGATGGATTACGGCAATGGATTACGGTAAGGAAGGACTTCACCGGTGGCGTACGCGAGCGCCGAAGGAGAACACGCGCGTAAAGACGAGTGTGATATGAAACTTCATCCATGTGCATAAGAGGTATCGAAATACTTATATTCGTGAAAGCTAAATCAATGTCATTTAATCATTTCGCATTGTAGAGACATCACTAATTTGCTGTAATAATATTATTAGTTATGTGTTATGGAATCTTTTTGCCAACACACATGTTACAAATACACGACAACATTAAAACAACGCGAACACACAAATGGATAATGTAATTATGTCTAAGCTCCGCAGTTAGACTTTGTCTAAGCACAGGTATGAAAACTTGCGGAATTCGGCATACACAATAAAGCCACAAATAAAGTAATCAATTTGGTAAACGTTACTTGCGCTAGTTGGAATGTAATCAATAAGAAAACAGTTTTTACCGTAATCCTTTAAAGTGTAACTTATGAGAAAACGAAGGTAACGTCTTAATTACAAAGGTTATTTGTAAGAGATATACGCTGGAATTCACTTACAACTGGAGGACCTGGCTGCTCTGGGTTACCTGCCAGTGCTAAAGTAGCTAGTAGCAGCGTCATGAGACTTAGGAGTGAGATGTAAGAGATGAGTTCCATTTCTGCTCTATCACTTATTAGTGAAATCCACGTGATGAACTTGACGCTTCCTTCATTGTAGCTGGTAGTGAAGGAAGTACTTGAATGTCCAAAGACTCTTCGCGGTATTTTATCTAGTTCGCTCCTTCAGCTACGTCAGCACTTCGGAATCTATCATGGTTATTGCGTAGTAGTATCGACCAAGATACTGTTCCATCAATTGTTATTTTTTGCTACATGGAAATAACCTTATCGCTCTCTTTCGCGTTCTATTCTCAAAACATTTCAATTCTCTGAAGGAAACACTGTGACCCCCACATTAATCGCTAGCATCTCGTTTACTTTGAACGAATGGCTGCGTGGTATGATATTTGTTATATTGGAGTTGATGCTCACGCAGAAAATTAAAGGAAGCATCTATACATAAAACAAACTAACAATATCGACCCGGCGCTGCCTTCATAACACGCATTGCGAAAAATCTGGAAAAATCACTCTTTCCTGCGTGCATTAATTACGGTTCTACATACTGCTATTTCAGATACTGTGTGAGTATTTCACTCATAGCTTGGATTTTCATTTGCCATTATTTTCCTGAACACGCCCATTTCATGGGTAGTTAGGTTTCTCCCCACATTTGTTGATGTTGCAAAAAAAAAGAGAAGTTGTGAGATGTGACACAGAAGATAGCTATCCCAACAAGTGGGGTTATTTGAAAAATGGGCTGATTGCAGAGGCTAGGCCCTCTAGCGCATTATTGAGCTCTGTGCCGTCACGTGCATAGACGATACCGACTGTTCGAATGTTATTCTCCTGTGCGCCGATAGTTTGTAAACTAAAGGTTTGCGAATATCACATTTTCAACTTCAAATGGAATTCGAATAGCAAAGTTCAAGTACAAGTGAAATTAAATATTTTTCGAGCATTTTGGAATACGAGCAGCATGACTATTGACTTTGGAAAATATTCACACAGAAAACATAAAAAGGCAGGCATGTTGTAATGCGTATAGTGTACAGGAGACTATGCATTGTGCAACACTATTGCTTGATAGTACCACATCTGCTGCTATTGAACGGTATGATAATGAAATTATAACTGCTCGGTGTTTTCGGGGTGTAGCGGCACCATTGTACATGACACAATTCCCCCGGACATCTTAAAGGGGCCCTGCTACACAAATTACGCATATCGTTTTCAACGCTTGTTCTGGTACTGTGGAATGCGCCGACATCGTTGCGCGAGTGGCAATGCCGAAAACGAAGCTGTTATAATTTTATTTCGCCGGATAAACTACGTTGATTTCGGACTAGAGCGACACACATCGGCTATTTTCGCTATGGGAAGTGACGTTACATCACGTGGCAGTGACGACAAACGCCGTGCGTTTTCATTTGCTTGACGCGACATGTACTATATAATATTTATACGGTGGTAGCTAGGCCATATTACTCAATCCAAAAAGAACCAAACTCCTTTTTGTGCTCTGTCAGAGATAAACAATTTCTAACGGATATGTATTCCAAACAAGGAAGACGACGCTAGGTGCGCTGTGGAACTGGTGGGAAATGAAATGAAACAATACTCTTCCGCGTTTTGCCTTTTGCGAAATCGGGCGACAGCGGCCACGCCAGCAACTGCACAACACGCAACGTTCAGTTCGGCACGATGCTGTCAATGAAAAAGAAAACACAGCATATGCACGGAGTGAATGATGATGAGTGGGCGAAGCTGCGGAGGTTCATCGGTAAACCGTGAATCTTCCGTGAATTCTGCCCAGTACATCATCACCGACGTGAGATCGGGCGCGTTTATACTAAAGGTTCGATGAGAGTTATGACGACTTGCAGCTCACTTTAATTTTACATGTACGCTGTGAATTCTCATTGTTTAGAAAACCATTGCTTTAGAAAACATCTGGCGTCTTCGTTAAGCAGTTGGCGTCTTTTCGTTTTGCTTTAGAAACATCTGGCGTCTTTTCGTTTTGCTTTTAGAAAACATCTGGCGTCTTTCGTTGGTTTATTTCATCAATCAACGGCGTTTTGAACAAAATTTTTATTGTTTAATCACGCACAGGAGAAATCTCACCAGGCACTAGCTTGGAGGTAAACAATGGCTGCTAATGGGAATGAGAGACAGAAGAAGTCGGCTTTTAGCTAACACTTACACTTCTACTTCTACTAACGTTTCCTATTGGAACATGCCAATGGCTGCTAATGGGGAATGAGAGACAGAAGAATCCGGCTTTTAGTTAACGCGCACGCTGCGAATTTTTTATTGTTCAAGAACGCACAGGAGAAATCTCCCACGGCACCACCTTGGAGGTCAAGATCTGGTACTAGCCTTAAGACTGGTTACGCACTACGATGGGGACGAACGGGTGCCGCTTTAAGGAGCTTCGTCCCTAAAAGCATATTCGTATGTGACTCCTGAATACCGCGCTACCGACATGTAACATACCCAGTGCTTCCATTACGATTTTTCGGGGAATGAGAGGGATGAATCAAGGAAACGGTACAAAAAGCACAAGCGGAGAAAACTGGTTGCTAAGTTATCTGTAAAATTTGCTTCAGAAAGTGCTGCTAAAATTAATCCTCATATTTTCCATGACCTGTAGTGATGAACCAATGAAGAGTTGTTATAATTTTACTTTGCTTTCTCTGTATCCATTTTCCTGCACCATGAATCGATCCATTTTCGCTGCACCTTAGCGAATGAAATACTATTAAACTTGCGCGCTCAAAAAATGCGTTCTGAGTGTCTATCAAAATGTTTGGGAGTCGAATATTGCCACGCGCGCTTCTTTTGCGACGTTTATGTAACTGGTCCGCTAACGTATAATCACTGTTTTGCCCAAACATTTCAGATTATTTCTTAATGTTCTCAGAGGCTTGAGCGCGCAAACGCGAACAGTTAAGTTCATTCTGGAACCAACGCGACCACCATCGATAAGGCTCCAATGTTCGATACCACATGTATAAATGCCGACACGCCTTACCGCTCAGCAGATTATCGACGGCCGACGCTCTGTGCGCCGGTCTCAGTGTACAGTGTGTATTGCTGTATGTTCACTTTCCGTTTCACGGCCACAAAATCGGCCAAATAAAGTTTCATTTTGGACACGCCGACTGCTGCCTTCGTCAGCGTCAATACCACGTGACAATATTTGGAATTGTAAAAGTGTGTTTTGAATCGAAGCAAATGCTAAAATACTCGAATGAACTACTTGAATGTCCAATGGTTTTATTTGGCTCCCCTCCAACGATTCTTCTTATTTGTGACATTAACGCAGTTGTTTTAGTTACGAAGTATTCCATGACAATTTATGACCTACCGATTTTTTCAAAAATCACACAAGTTGCATGCGCTTTGTAATATTCATCATGGACTTGAGGTGGTGAAACTGAAACTTACCACCCCCGCAGATAAGGAAAAATATAAGGAAAACTGCTGGTGCACCTGAGATAACTGCCGCTTGCCACGACAAGATGTGGTCCTGACGCGCATTCATTCAAAATTCGCCACTTTGTTGTCAACAGGAAGTTCCGGTCTGACGTGACAAATAATGGCCGCGTTTCCTGCGCGCCATGCGCGGGCAGCTTCCGCATCGCCATTAAAATTTGATTATGAATCTGTAAAATTATGTGCAACATTTTTGTTTTCAAAATAGGTGCATACGCCGCAAATGCCGGGACTAACACCTTAAAAAGCGCTACCTTGTGCTACCTCGTAACAAACCCTTATCTTGAACCGGCACGTGCTCTCTTTATTCTCTTTCACTGAGTATGTTTACGATGTTGTTAACTTGTGGAACCGTCGTGCAAACCTCCCGAGGTGAGTATTCGCCACAGGAATTGCACGAGCCACACTACCAAGTACAGTAGGTGGGAGCGATAGTGCAGCACGCGAAACACTTGAAAGAATGGGAGAAAAAGATGAAAATAGAAAAAAGGAGCGAAAAGAAAGAGTGTAAGGTGTCGCTCGACGTGGCCACACCCCCCTCCATGCACGAATTCCCGGGCTGAAGTGTGCTGAAAAATTTCGAGTTCCGCAGATGCACCGGGCCAGACTCACTCCACCGCTTCTACCCACGAGGTTTGGCGCCCACTAGTGTGAAGCTGCTTTCATATTTCTGAAGTGGACTCACTAGGACTCAGATTCACGGCTTCATTAAATCACGGCTGCGTATGGGCCGTGCGCTTGAACGCGCTTATTTTTTGAGCGATGATCGCGTGAGCAAAAGCACTAGACTGTGGAATGCTTACAACTTTTTTCTGCATTTGAATGCGAAAGCCTGAATGGAGTTCTGTTGATCTGCTGTTGAACTCTCTGTTGAAGTGTTGACCTTTTTTAAGAGAGACAGCTAATATTATGGGCACGTGTATTAATTTTACGTTTCACAAGTTAGGATGTGTGATAAGCGATACAGCAGGCTTCATGCTACTTTACAGATGAGAAGGGTCATGCATGCAAGTCTAGCAGCTACTGGTAGAGGCACGTGTACCGTTTGCATTTTACAACTGGAAATCTGCAAACGCCTTACAGTATGCCTTATGTTCCTTCGCAGATATAATGTAACGCTTTGGAATGGGTACACGGAGCTTCCGCTTAGGGTTGCTGGGAGTCCTGTGTGCCATTGCACTGTGAATCATGCAGTCCATGATAGGTCGTTAACATACCGGCCGTTCTGTATTAAGCTGTGTGGTGTTCTTACAATTCAGCACTGGAAGATGCATGAAGACCACCTTTGCAGATAAGCTAGGTGTCCATGGGGACACAAATTCAGGCAATAGTTATCGCTGTCAGCCGCCCAGTTAACCAAGATTGAATGATGATCTTTTTAGTGACTGCCGTAAGTGGGCATGTATGTGTACAGTGTTGGATGCCGTCGCGTGTCTACATATTTCCACCTGGAGGATTCTTATACCATGTCTGCCCTGCGAGATATCCCGCTGAACGTGTAATTGCGGTTGCATCACTAGCATGCAAGGTGGTGACGATTGGCACAATCTCATCCCTGAAGGGACGCGCAGCCATGCAGCAAAACACAGCAGCCATGCAGCGCCTTCGACATCTTAGCATTCGAGTGAAAAAACAGAGAAGCTGGTAATTTTGAAGTAAAATTCATCCATTGGAGTAGAATATAACCGCTTACAATGTCTCCTCATCATCAGATGAAACGTTTGCCCTGTTGTTCTGCAGAGCCAAAAACAAAGCAGGCTGCCCTTCCAGTCACATCGAGTGTGCCGCAGGATAGTGTCCTCGGCCCTCTTCTTTTTATTATATATATTAACGACATTGTAACATGGTTGATGGTCGTGTGCAGATACGATTATTCGCTGATGACTCCGTGCTTTTTAAAGATATTAATTCTCTCAATGACCAAATTAGTTTCTGTGGTAGTTTAAATAATATTCTTGAAAGGTGCATGTGCTGGAGAATGATACTAAACACAGACAAAATCTTCCTAATGCGAATGACTCATAAGAAATCACCTTTGCTTTATACGTATAGATTAGGTTCATCCCCTCTGCATGAATTAACCCAATGTAGGTATCTAGGAGTCACCTTGAACAACATGTTAACATGGAATGACCACATAAGTAGCAGTTGCACCTCAGCCTTCAGAAAAATTATGCCTCTTGAGGCACAAGCTTAAAAAAGCCTCTTCCGATGTAGAATTGCTATGCTATAACACCTTAATCAGAACTAAACTGGAGTATGCGTGTATTGTTTGGATCCGTATACTCAAACTAGTATCAATAACCTCGAGAGAGTGGAGCGAAAGGCAGTTAGATTTATATTTAACAAATTCTCGAAATTAGATTCAACCCCAGAACTTATGAAAGCTAACCATATGGAACCACTTCGAGATGGGAAGACATAAAAAGAGAGTGAATTTTCGTAAACTGTTTTACAAGAACAATTCACCACTAGACGCATCTCTATATCTATCACCCCTATTAACCAGACCCACACGCCACCATAGACAAGATGCCTTAGCACCTTACTTCGCTAGGACGAACATATTTAAGGATTTTTTTCTCTTGTACTACAACCGCAATCGACATCCTAATCCCCATTATTATTGATTTGTTTTTATAGCGTTTTGACAAACATATTGACACTATTTCTTTAATATTGTATTTGTTTCCCTTGTTTCTTTCCAACTTTTTTTCCAAACGTGTTCACTGTTGTACCCTTTTTATTGCCCTCCCTGCTCGGACTGCGTGTCCGCAGTATTTGACAATAAATAATAAAACATTACTTCATTTCTTTTTTTTTAAAGAAGGACGCTTTAGAGAAATGATTGACAATTCTTACTTGTGAACTCTTCTAATTACTGAGCTTTCCAATAAATGGCTGCGAAGGTGAACCTCTCAAAACGTTCACTCTGCTTGAACATTTGATCCAGACTGATCCTTCAGTAAATAATAATCAATAATAATCAAACGTTTATTTAATGTGCCCAGGGACAACCGTAAGGTCTTTGTACTGGCGCACACAAAAAAAGCAAAAAAAACAAAACAAAAAAGCAAAGGAAACAATCATAATAAAATATTAGGGATAAAAAACGTTACAAAATTGCACATATACAACTATGCGCAGGCAGAAAAAAAATATCAACAGTGTACAAGGCTATGTAAGTACAGTGCAAAGCTCGGAGCAGAACAACGACTGGGAGCTGTGAAAAACATCGAGCTCCAAAAAGTAAGCATTGTAAAGACTTTGTATCCTGCCAATGGTCGAATGTTCACAGAGGCAGCGGTTACATGAAAAGGTCTATTCTCTCTGGTCAGCTTACTTGGAATTCGGAAATTAAGACAGTTGAGCAGTACAGGGCAGGATATGATACCATGCACAAGCTTGTAAGAAATAACAGATCAGCGCGATTTCGTCGGCAGCAAAGTGATGGCAATGATAATAATCGAGCAGCGTTAGAACGAGATCCAGAGTCAATTTCTAGCGAAACGATGGTTGTAAATGCTTAGGAATTTCTTCTGGACTCGCTCAATGGCGTTGCTGCTGGAATTAGGAATGCCATTCCAGATCACAGATGCATACTCTAGTTGAGGAAGACATAGCGCGGTGTACAATTTTCGGAAGGGCACAGGAGAACGGAATTCTCTAGACATTCTGCAAACACAGCCTAGGGTGCGAAGACCCCGCAAAGCAACACGCTTAGCGTGGGCAGAAAAGTGTAAGGTGCTATCAAAAAGAACACCTAGATCATTGATCTCACATACCTTACACAACGACACAGAATTGACAGAATATAAAAATGGCACACTAGATGTTTTTCGAGTGAAAACTCATTACCTTGGTTTTTTGGAAATATTTAGGGAGAGGTTATTGCTCTTGCACCATTCAGAAAAAGAACACAAATCAGATTGCAGCAAGCGACAATCGATAACTGAATGAATTTCCTTAAATTCTTTATGTCATCGGCATCAAAAGGAAAGAAGAATTCCGAATGACAGAAGAAACATCATTAACATAAATTAAAAAGAGGAGTGGGCCCAGTACCGACCCTGAGGAACCCCACTAGTAGCTTTATACAAAGAGGACGTTTGGCCATTAACGGCAACGTAACATAATCTATCAAGAAGATAGCTATGGAGGAGATTCACAATTGAAGAATCAACATCAAAGTGTGCAAGTTTATCCACAAGCAGCGAATGGCTGACAACATCAAAAGCTTTGCTAAGGTCACAGTAAATAGCGTCAACCTGTCCTCTCTGCGAAATAGGCGTGGAGACTTGCATCATGAAACTGGCAAGATTAGTGATAGTTGAGCGGCCAGCGAGAAACCCATGCTGATTCACAATCAATGAATTTTTACATCAAAAGACAATATTTTGTGAAGAGCAAGCTCAAAGATTTATAATAATAATAATAATAATATAATAATAATAATAATAATAATAATAATAATAATAATAATAATAATAATATTATTAATTATTATATTATTATTATTAGTATTATTATTTATTATTATTACTATTATTATTATTATTATTATTTGTTGGGGTTTCATTTCTGATATATCTAAATGACTTACCGCGTCGCCTTAACTTCTCTTCATGTATACTTTACGCTGATGACACTATTTTTTCTCATCATTCCGATTTTGCGACTTTAGTGCATGGACTTCAAGCTGACCCTATTTAATTGTAGAATTGTGCCATTCTAATAGGTTATTGATAAATACATCCAAAACTGTGTTTATGCCTTTCATTGACCGAAACAAAATAGTACTGTTCATTCCAAACCTTTTTCTCACCTCTGTACTCATTCGTTTGAGTGATCATACATCGTTTCTATGATTTGTAATCGACACACACTTGAAATTTCACCAACATATAATTCTGTTTGTAAAATGATTTCATATAGAATTAGAGCACTGGTGAAGTCACGAAGTGTTTGTGCATAAACACTGTTAAAGCACTGTACTACGCATTCGTGCACAGCCATCTCAGTTATTGCATTACATCCTGGGGCAATTCGTATTCAGTGGACATATGGCCATTCAGGGCACTGAAAAATAAGCAATACAACTTTGAATTCCGCTTCACGTCAAACACCACCACATCCTATTTATGTCCATTTTGACATACTATCCATCTCCGATCTGTATATTAACATCGTGTGTGTTTTGTTTTATAAGGTTTTTCACGACACTCTTATTATCGACATTTTTAATCCCAATAGAACCAGATTCGCCGTCCATAATAACCTCTTGTTTCATAAAGTTCGCACTAATTATGGAAAAATGAGCATTGTTCTTTCATCAATTTCATTATAGAATTAGCTATCATGTGATCTAAACGAAATATTGTAGATTCATGTTTTCGAGCGAAAATTAAAAATGTTTTTTCAATGTATAACTGCTGCCTTCCGTTAAATTTCAGAAGTAGTTTTTATGTACAAAATTCGCCAAGTATTGACCTGAACATTTTGTACGGTTCCCGTTGCTGGTTACACTTCAAAAAGGATTTCTATTCGTTATTGATTGTTTAGCTCTTCTAATGTATTAACACAGGTGGTCTCGCCTACGGTTTGTAAACTTCGGACTTCCTCCTGCACATTTATCTGCGATGTATTACCTTTTTGATAGTACTAATAAAGTTTGATTGATTGATTGATTGATTGATTGATTGATTGATTGATTGATTGATTGAAGTCGCACAATCACCATATGATCATGAGCGGCGCCGAAGTTCGACCACATGGGTTTTCTTTACCATTCACCTAAATATATTACACGAGCCACTAGCATTTTCGGCTACTAGAAATGCGGTCACCGCAGCAGAAATTCGATATTGCGACCTTTGATTAGCAGTTAGGCACCATCACTACTGGACCGCCGCGGCCGATTGATGCTTGACTAAACGCATTCCTTCAAAATATGGTCATTCTGAATATTCCAGGAGAGAAATGTCATCGCAAATTCAGCAAGATTCTTTATAAACAGCAATTTCAATGAAGGATGGCTAGCGCTAGAGAGTATCTAGGAATTCTTGTGACATTTCTGCACGTGGTTCTAGAGAAACATTTATTGTGGTAAAAAAAAAACGAGGTTGGCATTTTTTTCGTATTAACCTGCTACTGAGCGTTGGGGAAGCGAACGAGTGCAAAGAGAGAGCAAAAAGGTAGTTGTTGATGATGAGAATGAAGGTGCTGTAAATACGAGAACTAGAATGTCGAAATACTCTTTGCAGTAGAGTGAACTTGGGCGTGTTGGTTAAGCATGATGAACCACACTGCGCGAGTAAACAACGGGGACGCAGGAAGGGAACACACACAGGTGTTTTCTTCCTGTGTCCCCGTTGTTTACTCGCGCTCTTTGCAGCCACTTTCCAGTTCGCTTCGAGATGCAAGGCATTTGACTTCCTCGGCTACGTCAGACTTCAGCGTCTTTTGACGTTATTCCGTGGTATTTTCAACAATAGGCTCATCTAGTGAATTGTCTGCAACCAGGAAATAAGTCTCTCTATTTTTCTGCTTCATTGACATATTGACGCCAAACCCGATTTATCTCTTCAGAGAGATACTCGTTGCAGTTGTCATCCAGGTTCGAGAAGCCTTGTCACGGAGCAGGGTTCAAGAGTTCCGAGACACTTTGTTGACATTTAATGAATTCACAAAGCATTTTTATCTGAAAAAAAAAAGAGTATTTCCTCCACCACAAAAACCTCACGAGACGACAGGCGATGGCCCTTAGGATGCTGCATAACTGCGGCATTTTTCATGGCAATTATTTTTTCCTTGAACGCAAATTTAAGTGATAGTTACGTTACTTGCAAAATCTGGCTAGTTTTTCTCAGACCCTGGTGATGCTAAAGGAGAAAACGTCAGGTGTGACAAAGAGCCGAACTACCCATACTCTGCTGTTATAACAAAAATCAGCTGATCCAGAGGCTAAGTACACTGGCACATGGTGGCGCTTTTAGGTGCCAGGTGCATAAACGATATCGACTGATCGCACATACTGATGTTACCCAGTACGCTGATAATCTTCAAAGTATACCTGGCGACAACTTTCTGTGGCAGCACAGCCGAAGCTACGTGGGCGGAGCTTCTGCACATGTGTTACTACGCCAAGTAGTCCGTTCGCGGGCGATTTCGGTTTTGGTTTCGCGAGCGCATAGAACATGTGCGTTTTCATACGAGTATTCATGGCTCATAATGTTGTTTGGAAAGTTATGCAGATATTTTATTCACAGATGTAATCGAAAGCTACCACATGACTTGATATACTTAAAGATGCAGCACAAATACCTGGAATCATTGCGGAGCTCTTCTGCAAATCAAATACTATAACTGTGCTAGCGGTTCAAGTCTACGTGCAAAGCGAGCACCATTTAGTATTGTTTACGTTTCTTTTTTTGGGAAAGCGATAGAATGTTTTGTATTGCGAAGGAACGCAGGAATCAGCTTTATTAAAGCGGTCGGTTTTACTTTTCAAAGAAAAAAAAAGTAGAAGCTACGGCCCAGCAGTAACTGCGCAATTGGAAATCTTACGCAAAGGTAACAAGCCATTTTCTGAATTTCGGTGCACACAGGGCCGACATCGTCGTTTTCCTAGATTTGGAGACGCAATAACTTTCTGGAGACGCTCACGTTATTTTGTCAGGCGACGCGAAGGGATCGAAAGGCTGCAGATATCTTAGCCGCGACCGGTCAGGAGCGGGCGTCTCACGCTTGCGATTACAAACGGGTGAACGCGTTCCTTACTCGCGTGGTCAAGAATGCTTTTTTTTTCACATTAAAAATCACGCTGTCAGTCGCATAATAGACATGAACGCGTCTGTTGCCGAGGCAAAGCTGTGCACGGGTGATTTTGTCACCGTAAATCGCTCTCATTGCAAAGCGCCAAAACGCCTCCCGCCGTAGACGCCGACGGGCACGGTAATAGACGCAATCTTCGGCTCGATTGTATCAGCAATAGTAGGCAATCGAAATACCGACCATGTATGCAACGCAATTTATGAAATGGGCCACTTATTTTACGTACTGTTTCCAATAGTAGTTTTGCTTTCAAGCGGTTCTTCTTGCTGAAGACTTGCAGGTAGCCGTCGTCACTGTCAAGGAAGCTATCGCGATGAGAGACCCACTTGGGATGGTGGTATCACTTGCACACTTCTTTCTCGGTGATAGTATGGGCAAATCAACAAAATAATTCACAACGCAACGCTGTCTTCGTTTCTTTCTGATCGATGAACACAGATCACCTAACGAACACGCGCTTATGCTCACTTGCAAGATTCGATGTGCACCTGTTGCAGCTGAGCGACACCATCGTTGTTTAGTGGGGACGGAAAACGTGAAATGGACACCAGAAAACTTGAAAACTCGAAAGAGCAAAAATCGCAAATCCTTTACGGGATAATCATTCTTGCTTTCAATGCAAGCAATCTTGAACGTAATACCTATTTCTTTTCTTTTTATGTTTTCTCTTATGCTACGTATTTAGCAAAAGCTAGCGTTCGCGCACTACATACAGAAGCGTAGTAAAAAAGTGCGTGGTTCGGTTGCGTAGCCTTGGCTGTGCTGCCACAGAAAGCTGTCGCCAGGTATAGAGGTGTGCGATCATCATAATTCCCACTTCGAATCAAATTTAAATGAAGTTCATGTTGAAATCTAAATAATGTTTTTGAACACTTTGGAATGTCTAGAGTAGCGCTATTGACTTGTACAAATTTTTAACGAAGAAAAAACAAAATGGCAGCTTTGCACTAGTGTTGCCAAGCCTGAAGGAAGGGCGGAGCTGGGTGGCTTTCTTTGTTTCCTTTTATTAGGAGCTGGCTCGCCAGGTTCGCAAGCTGGGGCAATGTCCCGAGTCGTAAGCGTAACCTTAGTTCCATAAGCGACCGCTACAGGCGCAGCTCGCACGAAAAAGAAGTCTTCTTCCTCTTCTTCGAGCGCCTTGACGATGATATTAACGCAGGCAAAAACCCAAATAGCGTAGCATAAATGTAGCATGTGCACGCTCGCACGAAAGAGAAGTCTTCTTCCTCTTCGAGCGTCTTGATCATGACATTAACGCGGGCACGACCATATTTCCTCGGTTTCCTCGACCAGACGTTCGGCCACAGCTGCAAGGTCTGCTACCGCTTGTGGTTCGACAGCAACGTGACCACAATCGCTACTCTAAAAACGTGTGACAACTTTATATGACAGTAGAGGAATTGTATGCAGCATTCACGGCTTACCCGATTATCTCTGAGCCAGCTCCTCAATCGTCATTCACTTCGCGGATATGGCGTGATTTTTTTTTATTATTTCTCTCTTCTCTTTCTTCCTCTCAGTTTCTTGCAACTGCTTTTCGTACCTGTTGCTCTCTATTTCTTTCTTTTTAATTCTTTCTTTTTCGCAAAGTTCGTTAACCACCAAACTTTGCGTAATTTACTGTACTTTACTCGCAGCGATAACCGTCTAAATGTTTCAGCAGTACGTGAATGCGCAATTTATTCAGCATACATGAAAAGCTGTCGAAACGTAAATCCAGGTCATGGTTTCCATTCATGTTCGAACGGACATGAGCAAGAACCGTATTTATATTTGTTAACCTAATTTCAGTACAATGACTATGGTTTTTCTTGGGCGCTTGATGAGGTAGTTTCAGGATATAAATTAGCTTAGACTACGTGTGCCGCGTAAGAAGCAGTTTTAGAATAGGGCACCCAAAGATAGCTTTCGTTGGGCGCATATGCTTTTTCCGCCCCTTAACGTGAGTGGCTTTCTTAAATTGCAGGTGGCTTTCTCGGCTCCCCATATGCTTCGGAAGTTATGCAAAATGGTGAACGCGCAGCCCCTCACGGGTTCATTTGTGTTCTGTGAACCACAGGACACATTTCGTCTCCTGCGCAGTGGGGGTTGTTTATTCAGTCCCACTGACGTGTGGGAAAAGCTATATTGGTCAAACGGGCAGATGCCTAAATGGTCGCTTGAGCGAACACCACAATAACGTCTTCAATACGGTCCAGGGTCACATCGGCATTCATTACCGTGTCTGCTGATGTAAACCCTGCTTCAATCGGAGCAAAGTGATGGCGAGGCATATGGATCAGCCAACTCGCGAAGTCATTGCAGCTAATTTGATACATAAGCTAGGAGATAAGTGCGCTAGTGCTCCCTCTATTGCGCTTCTAAATCAAAAATTGATTACCTGGCTGGGTTTTAGGGCACACGTGGTGATATGCGCTCTCCAGTGGAGATGATGAGGCAGCGATGGCAGCACCTGTACAGTGGCGCTCAATATGACTTGCAACACGGGAACGCGTGGCAGACCGATGTCCAAGGCTGAAAGTGGCTTTCAGTGCTCCTTATTTCCAGGCCTTAATGCTGTTCTCTCATGGTGGGTCACCCCCTCACCTATGATCTGAACTTGCCTTGATCACACGCACGCCCGATACACCCATTGTCCGCATTCCTCTTATTAATCCTTATGCAAGCTAAGCCGTTTATTAACGCTATTGCATGGGCTAAAAATGCCCCTCATGTTACCAACAAAGTGCTACACATGTCAGCTAGTCTCTAGTGATACCAGATACCAATCCAACGCCCATTTAATCGTGTCTTCGATCAAGTGATTGTTTTCTTGACATGTCAAACAATGTCTTTAAAGAAGGATAGTGTGGTCATTATTAGAATGTTCTAGTGCCTAATCACCAGTGAAAATGATTCTTCACCTTTCAGTGGGAGTTATTTTCCTTGAGCATAGTCATGATGCATACCAAACGAAATGTCACTGCAGAGGTTGATGAATGGTCATTGTCACGAAGCGACAATACCCAGTCACTAGTGACGTGCTATCACCAATCAGGCATCACTGCCATCGATCTACTCGCACCATGTCATCATGCATATCAACAAAGTGGCTCTTCAAAAGCAAACTACTAGTCGTCTTTACGATCTACTACCTCTAAGTCACTAGTGAGAAACACTCACCATGTTGTGGCCTTTCTCATTTTTATCAATGCACCTTGCCATGCTGCATATCAATGCAAAGAAGATTTCAAGACAAATCGAATGGTTCCAACAAAGAGGCTACGTGTGTAGATCACAAGTGATTACGAATTACAAATGGGAAAATCATTTTCAAATGCATATCCAATAGGTGAATGTCGCATGTCAACGGAAACGTCACTTTGAGACGGATTGAGTGGTCATTACTGCTAAAACCTATAGCCGAGTCACTAGTGATAATCATACTTCACCTCCAGTTTCTCGTTATCTATTTTCTTTGAACAGAGTCATGATTCATATCAAAAGAATGGTATCTGAATGGGTTGGTGAAATGTACTTTTCACGAAGAGACATTACCGAGTCACTAGTGACGCGCAGTCACCAATCAGGCATCACTGCCGTCGGTCTACGTCGCACCCTGTCATCATGCATATCAAACATATGGCCCTTCAAGGGGAAAATACTAGTCGTCTTTACGAACTCCAACCTATTAGCCACTAGTGATCAGCACTCACCATGCTGTGGGTGGTGCTAATTACTTGTGTCATCGCACCAAATTATACTGCAGGTCTCACATATACTCAGGCAGCTCGCAATGTATTAGTACTACTTGCAAATGTATACCACCATATCAACAATGATGTTGCAGTTTCATTTAAAAAGGGTTATGTTTACGACCTGTTTCACCTTTGTTCGGAGATAAAAATGAGTACAACCCGAGGAGACAAAGAGGCAAACAGACACTACCAGAGGATCACAGGTTACGGTCAAAGCTGGGAACGTATTTCTCGCTTGAGCTTGATGGAACATATGTGCCTGCCAAGGATGGCGACATTGGGTTATCGGGATGTTACTGTTGGAGTTCAGTCGTGGCATTCTGTGTGTACAGTTTACTTGTTTGAGTAGAATTAAGTTCTACACGTACAGTTGCAGACTATCTGCACAAGTGCAATGCCTGGTTGACGAAAGTGCAGTACCTGTGGAAAAAAATTACAACCTTTGTGCAGTGGCTCGAGGGTAAACATACAAACGTAATCCTTCATTGGTATCGTTGCTTGTCGGTATTTACTATTTAAAGGGTTCCTGTAACCGTTTTTTCTTAATTGCTTTAAACCCTATTGTACAAAATTGTCAAATTATTCGCACGATCAATTGAGGTACGGTCGCTGTATAAAGGCAGCTGAGGACAACTGGCTGGAACGCTGCTTCTGAACACTGTTTATCCTGTTCAGCTCAAAGAGCCCGTAGTCATACTAAATCGGCCTGAAAGTACGCAGAGAAACTATAGCTATCCGAAAGTGATAAAAGGTAAGCGCAAGTACGGCAATATGGTGGTGGCTTTGGGAGTGAAGTTACGGCCGCACACGCGGCAATCCTAACAGCCTTTTGTGTACTATCTCGGCGTGCTGCAGATACAATGTGGCAGCTTGAAACGCCACCAATCAGCGCTGGTCACGCATATCGCGGCAATCTGGATAACCTTCCAACAGAAGCAGAAGACCAATGCTCGCCATATTAGGTTGTGCTTCTTGGTACAAGACGAAGTACTTTACAGCGAACAAACCTCTAGAATGGTTGAGGTTAAGTGGTTGGACCGAATATATTCGAGGCCGGCATGAAACGCTGCAGGGCGCGGTGTGAAGAGTGAAGCGAATAAGGTGAAATATTATGCTGGGCATGGCACTCATTGACCGCTACCTTGAAAGTTTCCTAGGAAGCTTTTTTCTAAGCTTAATCTGATTGTCCAACCTTCGAAAGCCCTACTGATATTGTTTTCTCGTTTATATAGTGAATTTTACAATCACTTTACCTTTCGCCATATCACTCAATAAAAGAAGGTGCCAACAGTGACTCCGATAAATGACTTTGATGGAATTGGAGGCAGTGAATTACACGGCCTGATCGAGAGCTATCACTCTGCGAAGTTTCTTACGTGGTATTCAGGGGAATCTGAATCTAATTAATGCGTAGCTTGTACCGCTTACCATTACTTGTGAATGTTACAGCACTGTGCCACAGCAAGAGGTTAATCTATAGTATTACCAGCAACCCGCGACCTCGACAAAGTGTATGTACGGTATGACTCATTTTCAGCAACGTCATGCCACCTCAACATGAACGACGTTCCAGTTGAAAGAAATTTGTACCTATTCTTTTATTATATGCACTCATTATTAGCAACGTACAAATAATAATGTCTGGGGTTAGTCGTCCCAAAACCCCGATATAATTATGAGAGACGCCGTAGTAGAGGGTTCCGGAAATTTCGACCATCGGTGTTCTTTAACATGCACTGACATAACACAGAACAGCACACGCGCGTCTGGCAATATCGCCTCCGTCGAAATGCCACCGCCGTAGCCGGGATCGTACGTTGGAGTTCGTAAAGACGACTAGTATTTTCCCCTTGAAGGGCCATACGTTAACGAACTCTGCGAAATAGGCTTAGCTTGCATAAGGATTAATAAGAGGAATGCGGACAATGGGTGTATCGGGCGTGCGTTTGATCAAGGCAAGTTCAGATCATAGGTGAGGGGGTGACCCACCATGAGAGAACAGCATTAAGGCCTGGAAATAAGGAGCACTGAAAGCCACTTTCAGCCTTGGACATCGGTCTGCCACGCGTTCCCGAGTTGCAAGTCATATTGAGCGCCACTGTACAGGTGCTGCCATCGCTGTCCTCATCATCTCCACTGGAGAGCGCATATCACCACGTGTGCCCTGAAACCCAGCCAGGTAATCAATTTTTGATTTAGAAGCGCAATAGAGGGAGCACTAGCGCACTTATCTCCTAGCTTATGTATCAAATTAGCTGCAATGACTTCGCGAGTTGGCTGATCCATATGCCTCGCCATCACTTTGCTCCGATTGAAGCAGGGTTTACATCAGCAGACACGGTAATGAATGCCGATGTGACCCTGGACCGTATTGAAGACGTTATTGTGGTGTTCGCTCAAGCGACCATTTAGGCATCTGCCCGTTTGACCAATATAGCTATTCCCACACGTCAGTGGGACTGAATAAACAAGCCCCACTGCGCAGGAGACGAAATGTGTCCTGTGGTTCACAGAACACAAATGAACCCGTGAGGGCTGCGCGTTCACCATTTTGCATAAGTTCCGAAGCATATGGGGAGCCGAGAAAGCCACCTGCAATTTAAGAAAGCCACTCACGTTAAGGGGCGGAAATAGCAAATGCGCCCAACGAAAGCTATCTTTGGGTGCCCTATTCTAAAACTGCTTCTTACGCGGCACACGTAGTCTAAGCTAATTTATATCCTGAAACTACCTCATCAAGCGCCCAAGAAAAACCATAGTCATTGTACTGAAATTAGGTTAACAAATATAAGTACGGTTCTTGCTCATGTCCGTTCGAACATGAATGGAAACCATGACCTGGATTTACGTTTCGACAGCTTTTCATGTATGCTGAATAAATTGCGCATTCACGTACTGCTGAAACATTTAGACGGTTATCGCTGCGAGTAAAGTACAGTAAATTACGCAAAGTTTGGCGGTTAACGAACTTTGAAGTCTTCAATATTGCTGCAATGTCACCACACGTCTTTATTCTTTTGAGCGTTACTTTCTTAATCACAATGAGAGATGGCGTGGGCAGGCTCGAGTTGAAATTTCAATTCGCGGTGGTTCATGCATGGGCCAAGTGCGCGCGATTTTTTGCTGAGAGAGAAAACGTCTTATAAAGTGCGTCGTCTGGACGTCACAAAAAAGACGCTTTTAAAACATCGAAATTGGTTTAGAATCGAACAAACCTCTTGAAATAAGCGTTCCACACCAAAATGGTCTTTAAAAAAACGCCAGGCCGGCGCGGAAACCGCAGCACAGTCACAGCGAAAGCTGGAAGAGCGGCATTTCTAGAGACCGTTGGAAACTCTTGAGGCTACTAATACAAATACACTAGCAAGGTACCGACTACGCCATAAATCACAATTTTTGCGAACTTGGGAAGCACCTACAACGCCATTATTAGTCATTCTGCGCAGAATCGAGGTAACAGCTACACATCTCTGAGACATTATGAGCACTTTGTTGACGCGACGACTGATAACGATGAAGAATTGCGGCTCAGTTCTTTGAATGGGTTGGAGGCTTTAAACGGCTCACCAGTTACGTAATTCGCATTGTGTGACGCCCGGTCGCTATTTCACTCTCGCACCATGCTATATAACATACGTGGACGTGAGAAAGAAAGAGGGGGGGGGAGAACTTTATTGAGACCCCGAGGAAATGGATCATGCGCTTATGGGCTTCCTTGGCAACCAATACAAGGGCACTTGCGAGGAACAAACTACGCTATAAATCATCATAATTTCTGTGAAGTAGGGAAGCAGCCACTATGCCAATTTCCTCATTCTACGGGGAGCCGTGGTACCCGCTAAAAACATGTAAGGCATTATGCGCACTTTGTTGATGCTGTGCCTGATGACGATGAAGAATTATGGCGGAGCCATTTGCAGTAGGTTGGAAGCATTCAGCAACCTACTCGTTGCGCAATTCGCATTGTATGAAGCCTGGTTACAATATTCACGTCGTGTGACGCCTGGTTTTTATTTCACTCTTCTGTCACGCTATATTACATAGTGTGGTTCCTTCCCGACATGAAGCCTGTATAGGGTCATTTTGCAACGCAGTTTCAAGCGCCGGCATGGCTCTGAGGTAGAACACTGGGCTCCCACGCAGGGGACTCAGGTTCGAACCTCGTTACATCCTGGAAACCCTTTCTTATTTCCTTTTTTTCTTATTTCCTTCGATAGCGCTTTAGAAAACCGGCGGTGGCGGACAACTACGGCGCCGAAAACGGCCGTTGAAATGATCTCATAACAGCTTTCGCTGTAAAATGCGTTTTGTAGAAGTTATCAAAAACAGATATAATACCAATTTTCTGTGACGTTTTTAAAACGTCAAAATTGATTTAGCATCGAACAAACGTCTTCAAATATATGTTGCAGACCAAAATGGTCCATCAAAATGCGTTTTCTAGACGTTATCAAGAACGGATGTAATACAGATTTTCTGCGACGTTTTTAAAATGTCGAAATTGGTTTAGAATCCATTATAACCCATTTATCCGTAAAAAAACATTTTCTAGACCATGCGTGCTACCTGGTTATAAAGGGTTATCCGAGACGATAAAAACGTTTACAAAAAGTCACGGAATAGACGCTAAATATCTAGAAAACGTCGTATATCTCGTCTAACGTCCGACTAGAATCTGTTTTTGAGACCATATAGAAAACGTTTTTAAGACGATCTAGAAAACAAAACGTCACAAAAATTCCCATTTTATAAAACGGAATAAAATATCCCATTGCATTGTCTGATCGGACGTTTCCTAAACGTTTTTGGGACGTCATGCAGGATCTCGTTTCTTTTCGGTGTTTTGCTTTTGTTCATGCATTTGTAATAGTGCACGTTTTTAGGAAGCCCTCTCTGTTATAGTAATTGCAGTTACTTTATTCTGCAATTACTGTTACAGAGTTAGAGCTCAGTAGATTCAGAGACAAAATTCGTCATGTCATAATTTATTATGTAAAACAGGAACGATTCCTGTACAGCATAGAAACGTAAAAACCACGAAATGAGATATAGCATGCGACTAGAAACATCATTCGGAAGCGACAAAAGAACGCAAATTATCGCGGTAATTAAAATCCAGCTATATAGCATGCCACCTTCAAGAACACTTTTTTGTTGCACGATTCATCATAGCAACATCGTTGTCGAACAACTAACAATGCAATATGACAAAATTTAGAATCTGGCACAGTCATTCGGAAACATGTAAGCATCGTCTCACTTAGCTTTACTGAATGAAAGGCAAAGATGAAGTGAAGAGAAATTGTAGAAAGGGAATGTCGCTGAAGCCAACGACTCGTCAAGGGGGACTAGTTTCCGTCAGGGCGCTGACGAAGACAAGCGTTCAAGATGAAACGTGTCCTGAACGCTTCATGTTCCGCTGAACTTTTGTTTGTAGAAGGAATAGAAGATAGAAGGAGAGAAGGAATAGAAGATAATAGAGGAGGTTAACTAGCTTCATACTGCTGAAACGGCGCCACAAAGGAAGAAGAAAGCACGCGAGAAAGATTACACGAGAACTCTTTTTTTGTGTGCTTTCGTCTTCCCTTGTGGCGCCGTTTGCGCAGTATGAATCCATACCAACTTGCCCAACTGTCAGTCCTTCTAAGGTTAAAGGGGTCATGAACCACTTTTCCAAGTAATGATCTAATGGCCTCAGTATCGGAGTGCACTGCCTCCCGAATCGATTGCCGCAAAAATTTCTCGAATCCGTCAAGAATCAGCGGAGTTACGGGGGTTTGGCGCACGCTCCCAGCGCTTTCTCTCTTTTCTCGTGCCGACGAGCGCACTGGAAGCTAGACAGGGAGGGATGGTATGGGGGAAAGAAGTTACGCCAGCGCGCGTCATGAAACGCGATCGCTCTCGCGCTGTGATTCGCTTGCGCGAGTGCGGCTACCGTGTACCGAGGAGTGCGGCGCCGGCAAGTGGCGGCACCCCGCGGCAAGAAGCGCATCTGATCCGAACGCCGCTCTCGATTTACGTCGGCTATCGGCCAATAAGCATGCTATGTCTCTTGCGACGTACAGCGGACAGACGCCCCGCCCACCGACGAGAGTGAGAACCGGCCTCTGTTTGAAAAGAGGGTGCCTGGGGAAACGGCAACTTCGCGCTCCGCTTGTGGCCATTACGCGGCGCGCACGACTGTAATATTTGGCAGAGCAGGTCATAGCCGTGTCAGCTTTCCGCAGGATGTGTTTTTTCAATCAGCCCAAGGGGTGCTTCATGACCCCTTTAACTAGCGTCCAATTTGCTACCCTCCTCATGGGAGGAGAATGAAAGAGTAAAAATAGATAGAAAGAGACACATTTTACAACACACACACACACACACACACACACACACACACACACACACACACACACACACACACACACACACACACACACACACACACACACACAGGAGCGTATCAGAGGCGGTAACTCAGTCTTGTTGCCTTGAAGTACTGCAGGAGGGCTCGTGTGGTTTTCTGGGCTGATGTTCTATGAAGACAGACTCCCCAGCTCTTTCCTTCAGTAAAAGGCTGACCATGAAGTCTCCTGAAGGCACGCAGCGCACTGGCACACTGGAGAGTCCGGCGATTTGTTTGAAATTCCGGACAGCAGCACAAATGATGATCGATAGTCTCTACACAGTTGCGGTTATCGCACATTGCTGAATCTGCCCTACCAATCTGATAGGTGAATCAGTTAGATGACGCTACACCGAGCCACAGCCAACACAGCAACACAACAAAAAGACGTGGACTATAGAAGTGGACAGGGCAGCGCTTACTCCTGTCCACTTCTACTGTCCACGTTTTTTTTTTTCATTGTGCTTCAACGTAATTTTCCAAACATGAACGTAAACCAAGAGGCCCATCTCGCCATCTTGCTCCAACACATCATTCTAAGCAGGTAAGGGGGCATGCATCAAACACCTGGTGTGTGTCTACCTTCGTTTCGAAGCAATCGTTCAGTAGCGCTACGTAAGACCACAGTTTGTGGAAATCGACTCCAATATGTTGAAATCACTAATAAAAAAACAAAACTGCAGAATAATATTTGGCCCACCCAGCCAACAATATGCAATAAAAAAGAACGTAATTGCTTGCAAAATCATTGTTGCTGAAGTGCATAGCTCACAAAATGAAACTTTTAGGAAATTTCCTACAACATGCCTTTGTTGGAACATTTCTCAATGAAAAAATGTTGGTAAAGAACCCTCGCATTTTTACAGAAGTAAGACTAGACGTTCAGAACAGAAGGCACCAGTTTAGACGTTAGGTAAAAATATTTGTGGATGCACCATTCATGTTTGAAACTGCGCCAAGTAAAGAAGTAACGGTTTCAGGTTTCGAAATTCAGCGTACAAATTTTATCACGGGAATTATGGTCTGATATGCCTAGAGAGCGCATAGTTAACCTTAAATGTGCCATGACCAGCAGAAAATATGAACACTGTAAATTACAGCAACATACAGTAAAACCTCGGTGATACGATCACGGCTCGTACGAATTTCGGGGTGATACGAATTTTTCTGTGGTCCCGGCCAAGGCCCATTAGCCTGCAATGTATTGGAGTACGGTTGCTGCGAACCGATTTGCACCCCACGGCGTTTGATACGAACGTACGCTAGCGCACAGGTACGAACAGGTGCTGCCCGCGCTCTCGCGGAAGACCCGGCAATCACGGAGGGGATACAGCGCAAGAGAAGACGAGGACAAGAAAGGCGACGCACACAGAGCGCTAAGTCAGCGCTCTGTGTGCGTCGCCTTTCTTGTCCTCGTCTTCTCTTGCGCTGTATCCCCTCCGATGTCTAACCTACACGCCCAAGCCTCGATACTAAGCGGGCAATCACGCGCGGGCGCGGGCATGGGCGCTGCGTGACCATCAACGGTGCGTCGTTGCCTCCGAGATAGTGCGCGTGAACCTTAGAGGCCTTTAGGCGCGTTCGCGTTTAGATTACAGATGACGCTGACGTCGAGCTTTTTTTTTTCCCCACGCGTTGACGCGTGCTCGAGGCAGCAGCGTCTTTGTACTGTGTTAACACGTGCCTGCCACGTCGATGCAAGCCATGTCCCCGCAATCAGACGTTCTATGAAACAAGACTGAAACTTGGGGTGCGTGTCAGTCATGAAGTCCCATTAAAGGTGGACGAATACCCTAAGACTCGAAGCGGATGGTCTTGGCGAAGGAGCTTGGACTCTATCTATCGTGTGCAATGCGCTTCTAAGTCACTTTCGCCGCAGTATTATAATGTCATGCAGAAAAGCGTAGTAAGATTAGGAAGGGGTAGCTAGCGGTCACGGGGCACAACACATCTGGTATATTAATTACACACGCGCGCATGCACCGTATATTTACCAGTGCAGGTATGATCGCTGACGTCTAAAAACTTTACTGGCAATCATTCAGAGCTGTTCATGACGTCGCTGCGGCCCCGAGAAACACTAAATCAAAACGTATGCCAACTTTTTTTTGTCGCATACTAATTTTTTATGTTTTCTGGTGATACGAATTTCGGATGATGCGAATATTTTTCGTAACCCCGCGAGATTCGTATCACCGAGGTTTTACTGTATAACAAAAAGTACAACTAAACCAACTGTAGCGCGAAAAGAAAACGTATGAACAGAAAACTAATAGAAACGACCACAAAAATTAAATGAATGTGCCAATTACTAAAATGAATAAATAAAAAATGGAATGTGAAGATACCAGCCTGATAAAAAAAAAACAACTTTCTTTTATGATGCCCAGAATTAAAAATGCCAGGCTAAAAGAACAAATATAAGATAAGACACATCAGCTAAAGAAATTGTGACTCTTCCCCATTTTTAACTCAAGCACACAGCTATCAACTCAGGATTGTCAGAGGCGGGTCATGGTATTGCACTTTGCACATCACAGTGCTCAGTGTCGAAATATCACAATTTGTGGCAAGTCAGTCTGAACACATTGCTTCATGACAGGTGCTTGATGGAAATCATTAGGCACTTCCGGAAGTCTGCTAAGAACACTACAAATGGCATACACACGAAAGTTGTTGTGACATTAGCAGCATGGGGCAGCGTTCCACGTCAAAGATATTTTAGTACAAAAGCCCTAGCGCGGTTTCCTGAAGATGCCGACAAACACAGACGCTCAAAAAAGTTAACTGCTTTACAAATCGCGACCTTTTATTTTTTGAAGTTTCCAAGGAAAAAAGAAAAATGTGTATCTCTTGACATCCATCTCTTTTCATACTAAAACCTGTCAGTCAGCCCATCAAAAAAACAGAAAGTAATAATCTAGTTGGTGTAGCCTTGGTTTCTAAACATCTAGGGCAAGTACCACCTGCACTAAATAGGAGAAAAGATCATTTCATTATTTTCTTTGATACCTAAAATAGGACGGAGCGAAAAGTTGAAAACTCGATAACACCGTACGATGACAGAGAATGAGCCTGTTATATTAAACCAGGCACAAGAGACGCGGAAGAGAACTTTTTTGGTTTTGGTAAGAGCTCCCGGCTTTACCGACAAAGGAGGAGGTTAACAGAGTAGGGGAAACATAAATCACAAGTCCGAAAGCGCATCGAGATAGTCAAGGCAGCACTGAGAAAAAATGCTGAACTCCTTATCGTGAAACGCGTCTTTGACTCTCATACCCTCACAAATTACCAACTAGCAGAAAAGCGTGCCCAGTCTCTTGTTACATGCAGACAGTGCTGTGGAAGAAACTATGAAGCAGTACGCTGTCGCTGCAAAGATTTTCTCATCCACAACCTTCAGTGGCACAGTAAAACAGATGACACATGCCCAGGCCCGTAGCCAGGAATTTTTTTCGGGGGAGGGGGGGGGGCACTTGCTGAAATCATGAGTATTTGAGAAAAACACCTACTTTCATTATTTACTTTTAGTAAAAACCCCTACTTCACCCAAATTTGGGGGGGGGGGCTAGGACCCCCCTGGCTACGGGCCTGCACATGCCGCAACTTCCAACAATGCAGGTTCGAAATTGGGCGCCCAAAGCTTTACGTTAGCGTTCATCGCCACTGTGCATGCGTTATACGCTACGTACGCAACAAACGCTATTTTTGCGTATCACATTGTAAAACTGGCTACTGCGCAGGGCTGGGCAGTATTGCGATACAAGAATATCGCGATAGTATTCCAGAGATACTTTTGAGTATCTGTATTTCTGTATCGAGATACATTTGAAAATTGTATTTGTATCTCAGTAGTGAAATACATTTACAATGTATCGTTTGTATCGTGATACAATGCAGGACACGATTATCCCGTTACTTTTTTTTCGTCGGGAATGAGTTGAGGCGTGTTTCCAAGGGGGGAATGACGTTTTTTTGTTTGGTTTTGTGCCAAGACAAGCAAAGGCGCGCACCCGGTCGCCGACGGAAAGGGCGGCGATGGTTTCCTCTCATGCGCAGAATGGCCCATGAGGTAAAGCGCGCGGCGCCACAGACGGCAGAATCGCGGAGGCAGTGTTGTCGGCCTCTGCCGAAGAAAGTCGCTGTCTCTCAAGGCCAGTGCAGCACGCCTAATTTTTTTCGGGTGGCAAGCCATTACTTCGTGACCCTCCGCGTGGATACCGCCTTGGAACACAGCTTTGCAATGCTTCGCGTGCGTTCAGTTCTCAAAGCGGCGGCACTTCGAAAAGCAGTTCCCGAAGTCGCGGCGGAAGTGACTAGAAGATGGCTATCTTTGTCGCGCTTTCAGCCACCTCTCCAGCGTGTCGGGGTGCGTTCCTAATTGATCACAAGCGTGAAACTGTCTTTTGTGGTACCAGGCTCCCCCACCGTCGGAGCCGACTTCGCCTGTGGCGGCTTGCTGAAATGGGTGCTGGTAGCGTCAGTGGTGGTGACAGCTTTATTGAAGAGTGACCCTTTAGGCCCAGGCGATGAGTGCTTGCTGTAGTTTCTGATGGGGCGCTCTGAGCAGCTGTTCCTGTTTCCAAGTCTGTTTAGAAAGCTAGCAGGAGCGACTTGGAGGGCTTAAACCCTCTCACCCCCAAACAACGTGGTTTTAGGAAGGCAATGTATGAATTGTGCAGTTTTCACGTATTGGGTTCCATTGCGCGTAGGTAATTATGGCCAGCCTATATGGGCAGCGGAATCCTCAGCCGTCTGACCTGGCGCTGACCGGATCAGACGGCTGAGGATCCGAGGATAGAGACCGACTTCAGCTTCTGAACAGACAGAACAACCCACCTGAGGGCGGAAGTGTTTCGGTATCCAGATGATCCGAGAAGAGATATCGCCACGCTGCAGGGCTATCCGGCTAGGAAGGCGGCATTTATTCACTATAACACGAATTTGTGCTTGTCTGCAGCGGGTAGAGAGACTTTTATTCTTTCGCGAGTCTTGTGCTAAGGTCGAACCGACGCTGTCTAGAAGACAGTCTATTTGAGAGGCTCGCCACAGCACCTTCTCAGCAAAGCAGATCTTACGTGCAAAATAAATGTGTACTTTCTCATCAGTTCACTGGTGTTCCTTAGCGAATCGAGTGATTTGCTTAGACTGTGCTATTCCAGCATAGCTCATTTTGTTGTCACCAAGTATGTCGATTTTGGTGTCCAATGCTTGTTACTGTTTGCTGTGAAATAGCGTACTTTTTATTGCAATTGATACGTGTAACTATGTCATTATTACTAATTATGTACTTTGTAACCCCCCCTCCCCCCCTCTGTAATCTCTTATTGGCGCTGAGGGTACTGTTATAAATAAATAAATAAATAAATAATAATAAATAAATAAATAAATAAACTGAAAGTATCAATGCGCTGCAACTTTACTAACAATAATATGGTGCACTTATAAATGTCTTCGCGGAGTATGAGCATCCTTGAAATAAATAAAAAGGTATTCCAGTATCTGTATTGCTTTATCTGTATTCCGGAATACTTTTTTCGTCCTATTGCGAAGGTATCTCCGAAAATCCCGTTACGCTAAGGCAAATGTATCAGTATCTGTATTTTAGGCTTCCAGTCCATGTATTTCGATATCTGTATTCCGGAATACTTTTCCGAGTATCTCTGCCCAGCCCTGCTACTGCGCATGCGTCATACGCCACCCTCTTGCGCATTCACGTTAAGTGGCGGAAATAGCATATGCGCCCAACCAACATAATCTTTGCGTACCCCATTCTAAAACTACTTCTTACGCGGCACACGTAGCTTAAGCTAATGTATATCTTGAAAATACCTCATCAAGCAGCCAAGAAAAAAACAGTCATTGTACTGAAATTAGGTTAACGGTTTTCGCTCATGTTCATTAAAACATGAACGGAAACCATGACCTGCATTTACGCTTCGACAGCTTTATCATGTATGCTGAATCAATTCCGCAGTCACGTACTGCTGAAACATGTTGCACTACAATGAAACAATGTGATGCAATGGAACAAGCAATGGAGCAAAAATGGAACAGGCAATGGAACAAAACAATGATGCAATGGAACACGCTTTTTCATTTGTCATAGTTCTCAAATACTGAGCGAAAATGCAATACAAGTAAACTTACCTTCAAAATTGACAGAAGCCCGTGGTTTACAGTATCCGCAAATGCACAGAAAACTAATCGCACATCAAAGTCACCACGCCCGTCCCTCGAGCATAGAAGAAAGGAAGTCGCGAGGGCGCCCAGCGCGCAAGCTTATGAGTGAATTTTTCCACAGAGAATCTTACCGGACTCTAATCGTCAGTCAGCGTAACAATCGCTCCACACAGACATACTTACATTCGGGCCCATAGTGTAACACGCAGCGAAGTATAGTTTCTTCACAGCAGCGTTTATAGCCTGCATGAATCACGGCACAAGTAGGAAATATAGCAAAAGAGTACATTACCGGTGAGCTCGAACGCCCATGCGAAATCCCCAAATCGACATCCGTCAATGAACTGTGCAGTTTCGTAGTACTATGCTCCTACTTTCGGCGCTTCACCCGACACTTTGCGACTATCGTATCGCCGCCGACGAAGTTCATTGGCAACAACGGTCCCTCAATTAGTGGTGGTCAGATTGCGAAGACGAAGACGCTTTTGCAAAGCTCCGTTGTTTGTTGACGTCTCCTCCTATACTGCGCCACTACGACCCTGCGGCCCTAAAGAGGTACACACGGACGCCAGCGGTGTTGGCCTCGGCGCTGTACTTGCGCAGCGCAAGCCTGGTTCCCGGTAGATATCGTGGCATATGCAAGTCATACGCTTGCTAAAGCGGATACCAATTACACCGTTACTGAGAAAGAATACCTGGCAATTATCTGGGCCCTTACGAAGTTCCGACCTTATTTGTGTGGTCGCCCATTAGATGTCGTCACCGATCACCATGCATTGTGCTGGTTGTCGTCATTGAAGGATCCCTCAGGCCGTCTCGCCCGTTGGGCACTTCGCCTGCAAGACTACGAAATCCGCGTGCTGTACCGCAATGGACGTAAGCATGTTGACGCCGACGCCCTGTCGCGCTCTCTCTTGACTGACGACAATGCCCACAGCTCAGTGTCTCACTTTGTCGTTTCTTCCACCGACATTGACACCAACGCTACCGAGCAGCGCAAGGATCAATGGATTGCACTTATTTGTGCCAAAGTGCGCCTATTCTGGGTATGCGTTTATTCCTGCCAAAGCCAGGCTTTCTCAAGAGTGTCGCCAACTTGCCAAGACCTTTCGCTACACGTGACCAAGAGCGGCAGAGGGGCATTCGCGTTGACACCACCACTTCTGTGCCCGCGCTCCACCCTGAAGCGCTCGCATTACGTGTCGCCCTTGGATGCTTTACTATGTATGTGTATTTCTTTATGTACACTTCAGTGTTAATGGATTGTCGCCATTCTGAAATTCAAAGTTTTTATTTCTCCCCTACACTAATGCCCCACGCGGGCGCTGTAGGTACTGTACATAAAGAAATGTTCTCATTGCCTCACTGATAGACCTGCTCACTGATCCATCGGCAACACCATCCACTCGCGCGTTGCGTCGTCACGCCCACCATTTCATCGTTCGCGACGACCTCTACCACCGACGCAATTACAACGGCAACGGCCGCCAGTGGCTGCTAGTAATACCCCGCAGTCTGCGTTCTGTTATATGCGAGTCGTTCCACTCGGATCCGCCGTGTGCGCAAACTGGGGTATAGAAAATCTACCACCGCATCCGCCAACGGTCCTTTTGGCGAGGGATGTACCGCTACGTGCAGAAGTTCGTTCGCTTCTGTATCGATTGTGACCGTAGCAAAACTTCAACGCATCTGTGGCTGGAAGGTCTGCAATCTATACCTTGCTCTGGCCTACCGTTTGGGTGCGTTTGCATCGATTTGTATGAGCCACTTCCTCTGACGTCTGCTGGTAACCGCTGGGCCATCGTCGCTGTAGACAACACTACGTGATACGCTAAAACTGCCGCCCTCCGAGCGGCTACAGAGCGCGATGTGGGCTCCTTCCTGCTCCACCGATTCATGCTGCGTCACGATCCACCTCAGGAGCTGCTCAGTGATCAAGGCCGCGTCTTCTTGACGGAAGTCGTCGAAGCCATTCTCAAAGAGTCCACCGTTGCTCTCCGCAAAACTACTGCTTACTACCCGCAGTTGAATGGCCTCAACGAACGCTTTAACCGTACGCTCGGCGACATGCTCGACATGGACGTCGCCGCCAATCACACCAACTGCGATTTCATTTTGCCCTTCGTCCCCTACGCCTACAATACCGCCCCTCGGAGCACTACTGGTTTTCCTCCTTTTTGCTGTATGGCAGGCAACCATCGCACACAATCGACAGAATTTTTCCATAAAAGCCGGATCGATCCGAATGTGCGCCTATTTCTGCCAAAGCCAGACTTGCTGAAGAGTGTCGCGAACTTGCCAAGACATTTGCTACACATGACCAAGAGCAGCAGACGAGCATTCGCTGTGAGACAACCACTTGCGAGCCCACGTTCCTCCCTGAAGCGCTTGTATGGCTCTCGATTCCTGCCACTGCAACTGGCCTCTCTTCAAAACTACTGCCCAAATACAAGGGTCCCTACCGTGTCGTTGAAAGCACATCCCCTGTAAACTACCTGATCGAACCCATTGAACCATCTGCGGACATGCTCCGTCGAGGGCGCGACAATGTCAACGTGCAGCGCCTCTAGGCCTACCACGACCTGCTCATAGTGACAGGCTTTCAGGTCACGAGGCGGCCCTCCAATAGGCAACCAATAACTTTGGGACGTCTATCGGACCACTTTTCTGGACATCAGGTACATCCGGCGGATGCACGAGAAATTCCGTGAGACGTCCAAGGGACGTCCGCACGACTATATGGCGCAGAGGAATTGAACATCCCGAGTTAATCCCACCGGGCGTCAATACCGGATATTCGGACGGACGTGCTTGGACGTATGCTAATTCCGTAAAAATGTTACCCGACATCCAGAAAGCGTCCGTGGAATGACCTAACGTCCAGTGTACATTATATGCTGGATATAGTGAGGCTTCTGGTGATTATCACGTCCACCAGCTGGACTTTATATGGATTTTTGGGAAACTTCAGGATATCATATGGCATTCTGAAGGCACCAATGGGCTAATTGTTAATACAGCTCAAAAACACAGACGCAGACACGAAAAGTAAGGACACAAACAAGTGCTTCTGTGTGTCCTTTCTTTTCTTCTACACACCACTTATATCCAATTTCGACGTAGAATTCATATCGGTTTACTGCTGAACAATTAATAAATCTGAACATGCAGAGGATGAACACGTACATCATAAATGACGTTTAGTGTATGGCACACAAATAATCATGCTTATCAGAAGCAATGAAGTATCCAATGATCTTGTAAAAGCGGCTTTATTAATGAATAAATCGCTACAGAATGTGGCCCAAATTACGACGGAAGGTGACCGCACAAGGTGAAGCTGATTGCCGCGGCAGCAACATAAATTCAAGTTCTGCATGAATGCACTCCAGGTCCCGTCCGAGAAACTGCGCTGGCTTCCACACAAGCTGGCGTGGTCTCGGGCCTCATGTCTTGTACAAACAGCGATGAGGAAAAGCTGCATACAAAAAGAAGCAAGTGAGCTAGGTATAATTTACAATAGTAGAGCATGAAGTCATTCAAAAGTGAAATTTTCAATTACAGATGTGATCAAATGCTGTCATGTAATTAATAAGGACACTCATAACTGTACTCACAAAGCGAGGCACCTATTGTAGAATCGTTGCACTATTTGTCAGAGGCCGGCATGGTTGTAAGCAAGCAAGCGCTCGCTCGCACGCACACACACATCCACACACGAGCTGTAACCCGCAGAACAAGATGGCCGACATGGAATAGGCCGAGTAAGTCTGGCTTATGATTGGAACCGGCGCGTCCTCCGTATATAGTGTCGCGTTCGACCAAGATTCAACCACCAGCAAAGAACTGCCATATTTAACGTCTTAATCACTTGACAACTAAAACGTTCCAGCAGTAATGACAAAGAGCCAGGCGCACTTTTTTCACTTAACCAAAGAAGTACGTTATCCGAATAGCTGCTTGCTAGCTGCAACGAAGGTGGCGAGCAGATCCGGCCATTGTTGTAACGAACCGTCGGCGAAAACACACATTAGACCTTGTTCCCCGAAACACGGATGGAAAATATGCACATATGGCATGAGCACAGTTACTTGATGCCAGATAACAGCCAGTGAACCGTACACAAAAGCTGGCAACGCTACACAAAATGGGAAACGATGAACGCCGAGCTGCTGCCAGAGCGAAACGACGCGACGATGCCAACGCCGGTGCACGATCGCGAAGGACACGTTTAAACATGAGTGCCGCCGAAGCTGATTGCACGGTGCGCCGGGTGCGCATAGAGTAATATAAAAAAGGTTAAGAGAGGACTCCCCGGAGGCCCCTGCGGCTGATCTGGGTTCGCAGCGCACCAAACGGAAGTGGGGAATCCTAACAGCCGCCTCAGAGATGAGAAATCGCAAAAAATATAAAAATGCCGATCTCAGAGGTCATCATTTAGCTATAGGTGAAATTACACGGCCCCCGAGACCACTTCTGTTCGTGTGATTGTCTCGGAGGTCGTACATATATAATTATATTTATATATATATTTTTAACGCGTTACTTGAATGCATAAGTATCTTCGTATAGCCACACCGCCAGAGCGGCGAGCACACAATGTCATTGTTTATGCAGACTTGACAATCATTGGGAGAGACGAAACATTTTATTTCAAGTCACATTCTCAGTAAGTACAACTTGGAAAGGTGCAAGGGCTACCTGTCGTCTCGCGGAATCCGGAACCACTTTGTACCACGCTCTCTCCCTGTCCTGCCGTTGTTGTTGCACCACGCAGCGCAGCACTAGCTGCCGTAGTACTTGACTCCGGACGGCATGACCTGGAAAAGAGGAAAAAGTTTATCGTATTTTCTCTGGCCTTCGCACAAATTGTCTCCGACGCACTTCTCAGCGCCCTTTCCCCGAAGAACAGTCCCAAGCAGTTGCCGCAGTGAAAACAAAGCAACCTTCGGTGCACGAACTACTGAGGCCGTATTTAACGAGAATATTACGTCGTAGCCACGGCCAACGAACACTGTTCTCATTTCTCAAGTTCTCTCAAATTCGGCTCTTAACATAGGCGTCAAGCAAACTGCGAATACCACAAATAACGATTCTAAGCATAACTGCACTCTTTCACACATTTGCACACCCATGCAGTGAATTAGAACTGCGTGTAACGGCATTGTATGCACAAAGAAAACCTTACGACGCAAGCGGCGACTCATTTTTGGCGCCAAGAAACAATTTCTTCGCTAACGTGCTGCGCAGCATTTCAAGTTGCTATTTCTTAATGCAAAGCAATTCACGAGCATCATACGCGAAGCGTGAAGCACAAAGAAGCTTTCGGCGCTAAAACACAAAGTGCGTCAAATGTAAACTTAAAGCTGTAGAGACAAATACATTGCAAAGTAATGAAGGAAAAAAAGAACCTAATGAAGGCGTTCTTACCAAGCAGCCGCCAAGCAGAGTGACTTCCCGGCAGACGATCCCAGCGAATTCCACGCAGCAGGTAGAGCCAATTTTATACGCGTCGCCGCGTCGTCTTGCCGGCAAACCTGACCATATATGGTCATGACAGCTACCAATCGATGATTTCGAACTGTCCAATCGTAGACGATAAAGACGGATTTAGAGCCGCACTGCGAGCGAGGGGAAGCCACTGCCGCAGCCACATAGTATGACAAAGACAAGTAGATGTATCGTGAACCAGAAAAGGTACTGCAGTAGATAACTAGTACGCGCCTTCTCTTGGAAACAGGGAGTGACGTGCTGCCGTCGAACGGCTGGCGTGAAGCTACGTAGCTCCGCCGCTTATAGGCTTGTGTGTCCACTCTTGTCATTTTCTGTTACTCTATGGCGTGCGTGCCTGCGTTTAGCCGGTTTTGCTCCTGTTGTCAGTCGCTGCTGTGCGAGCGTGCTGCTAGAGGTATCGTTGCGAAACCAATTATTTTGGGGTTTTGGTTGTCTGCGTCATTTGTTTCAGTAAAACTGACGGTAACCACTCTTTTGACAGGCCCTTTCTGTATATTGGCCCTTCTCGAGAAAACATTCGAAGAATAATTGAGATAGTCGTTGTGCACTCGAACTTCAGACATAATTCCTTAAAAATGTCTCGAAGTAGGCGTTAGAACTTCTTTTGCAAAATATTCTCTGGCTATGCCGTAGCTGTTGAAAATGCTAATAAAGAGTATGTAAGCACATTTGAGAAGCGAATGCATATTTATTCAATAATTATTTTAGGTTTTCTCGTAGACCAAGATGTCTATAGCCGTTTCGAGACGTTTTTAATAGGCGTCGTGTTTCGTGGGAAGAAACTGCAGTAGACAAGTTTGCGCGCGTCACCCATTCACCTTTCTCCTAAGCACGTAAATAATCGCGAGAAATCGCATACATGGTCACACAGTTACACATGGATTATTTCCTCAGTCACGTATTTTCTGGAAGATAAAATGAGCGGCGGTTTCCCATATGTTGCCAAATCACTTTCACGCATAGTCAGATGAAATAGCGTGTTGCGGTTTGCATCGAAACAGCTTGAAATGGTCGCACGGGCCATCTGCTGTCGACGTCCTCTTGATATCCACGCCTGGATTATTGAAAGCGTTCACGTGCTATATTCTTCGGACGTCCTGTCGGAAGGCCTTTTTGGACATCCAAAACCGACGTCCACTGCACGCCCTGTGAACCATCGTTCTGGGACGCGGTCGTTCGGCTCTTCCTTCGGACGGTCGTCATGATATTCGTTGTCCATTGGGGAGCCCTTATTGTACCCAGGGTAATTGTAGCGAAGCCTTGGAACTCTGCAGTGGGTCGTCCTCTACATCACCTTGTATTGCATCACCCTCTTCGTCTCCTTTAGGAGAGAACGCAGCTTATGCTGAAAGCCAGGCCCCTTCTTGACTGCCCCTGTCGTGCATCGTCGCCGAGTGCCCGCCAATAAACGTCTTTACAGTACGTATACATATCCGGCGCATGACGGTGACGGCAAAGGTGACGGCCGACGACAAAAATCCGCCGAGAATGTTATATAATTCCCACCACAATAAAAGACTTTAGACAGAGAAGAAGGGGTAATGAGGAATGCCTATCGGCGAGATTGGTTCTGGGATTTGATTATCTCTCTTCGTCTTTCATCTTTGCGCGCAGTTCAGTTTACAAGTTCTTAATTGGGTCACCCCATCTAACTCGCTGCCTTCCTCGACTGCCTTCCGCATGTTAAAACTGGCAGTATGCAGGTACTGTAGGCCTTTCGTTTTAAGGACTAGAACAGACTGCCTTTCATTATTAGGAGTGCCTGCTGTATAAGCTGCAGCCCCTCCTTATTCTTCTGCGATTTATCATCTCGTGAGTAGGTTCTTAGGTTAGTATTGTCCTAGATATGCACACTCTTAAACCGACTCGAGTAGTTTGTTTGCAATCTTGAACTCATTCACTTTGCCCGGCTGTTGACCATTATCTTCGCCTTCAGAATATTAAGTGAGGGAATGCATATCCAGCCAGAATATACGATGACAGGAAACGGTGATCGTTTATTATCGTTAGACTGCTTATTATCGTTAGACTGTGTGCTTCAGCGTTCGAAGGCAGGTCTAACACTCGGGGGTATGTTACCGCATGCACACTCCGAGCGACGGAGATCGCCTGCTCGTTTGATATCTGCTTCAGGCGCGTTCATCGTCCCCGCTCGCGCGCATTTAGCTGCGGGTAGAAGATACGAATGCGTGGGCGACGTTTTCAATTTGGACTTTATACGGAACATGACGTCGAGGGTGCCCTGCCGAGAGTGTTCACATAAGTGTTATCGCTATAAAATACTCAAGGCTTCTCCAATGTTTTAGGAGCAAATACTTGGTTTGATTTGCGCATCGCCATTCCTCCTTTTTTAATCGTGCTGCGTGATAGTTGAGATACCCTGTATACGCTTTAGGGGATGACACTTCTCGGCTTGCAAGCAAGGCGCGTTCGACCAGATAAAGTTAGAACGGCGCAAGTCCGTTGCTGCGGTTATGGCAGCAGATATCTATAGGTGGGACGACGCACTAAAAACGCAAAATGCTTTCGGCACCAACGTTATCGCAACCGACGGGTCGGCAGCAACACCGGCTTCTGCGGCATGTCACGTTTTTTGCTCGCGAAAAAGGCGGCATGTATTTACAAGCTTTAGACGCGTTCGCTGATAAGGAAATTCCGACTTCCCGCGAAGCGCCAGTCGCTACGGGTACGCGTTTTTTTAGGGGCGAAGCTCCTTATGCCGTCGGTCTGTCCATCCTCCATTTGCAGGTTTGTTTGTAGTAGACACCTCTAGTTCTTGAGAAGCGCGCGTTCTGGTATGATGTTGAAGAATAATACGACGTGACGAGTGAGACTCTCGTGCGTGTTCGCCTGTGTGGCATTCTTTCTTCTTTCCTGCGCGCGTTCTAGTATGCAGTAGAGGCATAAGACGACGTTGACGAGTGACCCTCTCGTTGCGTGTTCGCCTGTGTAGCGTTCTTTCTTCTTTACTACGTCTCGTGTTTTCAACGACACCCGAAGACAACATTTCAGAAGTAACGCGCCATGATGCTCCCTCTTGGCACGCTTTCTCTTTAGCTCGGAGCCGCCAGATGGAAGGCAAGGCTGCGGAACGGAGCGCAAGGAAGGCGGCGGCAGCGCGCGCTCGCAGACAAGAATCCTGAGGTGAGAGCCCGCTAGACCGAAGCTGCACGTCGACGCCGCGAAGCAGATTCCTCCGTTCGAGCCCGTGAAGCCGAAGCTGCTCGACAAGCTCCACGGCTGCGGCGATAAGACCCCGCCGTTCGAGCCCGCGAAGGCCGAAGCTGCTCGACAAGCTGCACGGCTGCGGCGAGAAGACCCCGCCGTTCGAGCCCGCGAGGCCGAAGCTGCACGGCTGCGGCGCGAATCGCATCTTCAAAATGTGAAGGACGTGAAGCGGCGAGAAAGCGCGCGTACCGGCAGGCCAGAGGCCGAGGCTGTGCGAGCACGTGAAGTGGCTGCAAAAGCGCATCAGGCGAGCTCTGCCCGAAGGCGCCGAAGCGCGCTTCCAGCGGGAGTTCCTTGATAACAGTTTCGGCCATAGTTGCGGTGTATGCGACAGATTGCAGTTCTCAAACAATCTAGTCACAATATCTTCCATCAAGAAGGACCACGCTCGCGCCAATGCTATCGCCGTGCTGCAGCGCGAGTTCGCTTCGCCCCACTCATCATCATTCACCACGTGGATATCGCTGTGATTTTAGAGACGATAGTCGTTTATTCGTTTTATTCGTTTATTAGCACTTCAAGGGTCCCGAGGGACATTGCATGAGGGGTGGGCAAGAAAACATGATAGATAAAAAGAAAGCAAAAGAGCACCAACACTAACAACAAAAAAATAGAAAAAACAGCCGTAGATCAACATTTACAAGGATAAAATATTGGCTTTTTACTGCAGTTTTAAAATTGGGCAAACTGAGATGACATGGCGATGTGGGCGGGAAGGTCGTGTCCAGTCTTGCGCAGTATGCAGGAAAAATGCCTTCTGGAAGGTCTCTTGTTTTAGAACGTACGGGATAGACGGCGTTGGGGTGAGAATGGCGCGATGTCCGATGTGCAGGTCCTGATGAATGCATTGCCTGGTGGCAAGGAATAAAAGAACTTATGATACAGTCCTTTCTTGGGATACTGAAGCGGAGAAATTTCGGTCTGTCTTTCTGTCTGCCTTTCTGTTTGTCGGCACGTCACTCGATTTAGCCACTCGGCCAAAATTGAACCACTTGCCCAAGGGCCAGCAGTCTTGAACGGCTGACTAGGTTCATACTTGTGTACATTGTCTATCAAAGAGCAAACATTACGCGAAATCTTAGGCGCAACATACCACTAGGTAAGTATTAGGTGGTGTGTTCCTTTAAAGAAAATGCATACATACGTAATTTTAAAGACCCTAGTTTCTTAAGCTGCGCAGAACATGCGACTGCGCTGAAACTTGCCTTACACCGTGCCCTCTGCACGAGCTCATTGTTGTGTTTCGGTTTCGGTTCTGTATTGCACAGTACGAATGCCATGGGGCGCCGCTCTGGCATTCCTGGTTTACCCAGGTGACGTGTAAATAAAAGAGTGTGTGGAGAGTACTCGTTGAGTGCGGACGTTTCTTCTGCTTCAGCGCTTCGCGCCAAACCGCGTGTTCGGGCTGGCTGGCGTCCCCGCCGGTCGCGTTGGTCACCGCCGTTCTTCGCCTGCTGCTGCGCCGGGACTACCAGCCCGCAACACAGCACTCATGTTTCCCGACGTATTTTCAGATGGCGTCCCGTATCTCACGCAGCGCCTCTTCTATCGTCTTTAGACGACATTTGCAGCGAAGCCCGCAGATACACGGGCAATTTTTTTTGTTTGCTTCAATCCTCCGATAGGTCTGCGCTGCCGTTAGCGGCCTCATCCGGACCGACGTCACGCGCGGCATATTTGAGCGTCTCACCGCCAATAACAAAAGCACCCAAGCACAATAACAGTTCGATGGTCCTCTAGTAATGTTCCGGAAGCCAGTAATAGCGCAGCATAAAAAAATCTGATCGAAATACCAGCTGGCGAGCGCGAGCGATTTGCAGCTCCACCGTTTAGTGCGAAAAGCGTCTGTGAGCTCGTACCGACGTAGGAGGAGCCATGCTTTTAGCGGCAGCCGGGTCACAGCGAAACCACATAGTTGCGCGGAGGTGGAATCAGCCGCATTGCGAAGGGCCGAAGAAGGAACGCCACGCGTCTCGCTGCCCGACCTTCATTCATAACGTGAAAACAAGTCAGCTGGAATTAATGTCAACTTTATTGTGGAACCATTGTTATTGTGCATTTCTTCAGTGAATCGGAGCATTTAATGCTTCAGAAATAAACTAAGATACACAGCGGTAGATGAAATAATAAACGGGAAGGAAATACGCCTTTATCCTTTCGCATTTATTTGGGATTTTTCCATGAAAGAAGTGCAAATCTTTATTTACTCACTTGCAATGTATACAAGACATAATAAATCAAGCATAAACGTCCGGAGGCACACACATGTATAAGTTGGATTGCAACGTGCTGCAAGGGGAAAGAAAGAGCAGAATTATGAACAATGAGCCGCAAACAACAATGTCTTTGTAGCAACGCAATGGCTGCTGCAGTTCAATATTTTGAAATATTTCCGAAATAATAATTCCGTAACAGGCGCCGATGTGAAGCTGCGCAAGAGATTGGAGAAAAAAGACATGGTACCGTTCTCTATATAGGCGACACCTTGGCTGCCTCCGCTTAAACACATTATTACAAGCTCGTAGAGCAGTAGGAGGATGTTCTGAGTTGCAGGCGGATCTAGGCTTGCGATATATGCAGGCAATTGCCTGATTAAAATTACTAGAAACGTCACTTTTAAAGTGAAGCATGGACAGGCAAGATGGCATGTGCGAACTGACGCAGCAATTCACATGGTGGTGGCATGAAAGCTGTTTCGCGTAACCTTACTGGTGTATGCAGACATTCCCCGAATGCTTCATGTACCGTCGAAGCGATTAAAACGCCGATGACGCAACCTCGACTCGTGGTTGCGCAACTACGCGTAAAGTTCTACGCCTGGAGCTACATTGTCATCATCTCTCACAAATGACATTATGGCGTATTCTCTGGAGTGCGCGCTCCTGACGTTGACGATAGGCTGAGCTTTTGCAAACATGTCAGCACCATTCACAGGGAAGCACCATTCACAATGGTTATGCCCACCAGCATAATTTTCACCCTGAAGGCACTCCACGGATGTGGTGCGAGACCCACGAGACATCATAAGCTGGGATCTCTTCAAAGAAAGCTCTGTCATGTCTTTGGTATCCCGCTAATTGTAAGTTAAATTAATTTCTGGATTAATATGGGACGCTTCGCGTGAGCTGTAATGATTTTGCGCTAGGCCCGCCCTTCTCCCTTCTCAATGATCGCTTCTTCCGTTCGCGGTAACATCGTAATCTGCGGAACCAAAAGCCGTAAACCAATTCATTCTGCTATAAATGTGGCTATAGTAAAGAATGCCATTTCCTGGAACTCGCAATATAAATTAATCCCTTATAATCTATTGAATTAAACTTGTTGCAATATTGAATGCGCGTTCCAGACTTCCACGCGTAGAGGTAAGTAGGTTTCGTATTGTACAGTTTCGACAAGGTAAGTTTGTTTCCTTCCGCTCAACAGCAGGGCTGTTAACGTATATTACATGTCATTAAAATACAGATCACCGACATTGAATTTCACTGCCAGCACTTGTTGTATCTAGGCTTTTTGCTTCATGCGAAATTCGGTTAGGTAAAGTGTATTATTCTTGCTTAGTATTTCAGAATTATGAGGGACATGCATCAGATTGCGGTATTAAAGGTATTCAATTTGTCACTCATAGTTTTCAAGTTAACAAAATACTGGATAGAATCTGAGCATTCGCAAGCCTTTTCGGAACGTAGGCCTTGCTTTCACTAACGTAAACTACTCGCCGTTTTAGCGTAGTGCCCTTATCTCGTGAATTCACATAGTTCGTGGATACTCGCGAGATTCCCTTCACGGAGACTCGCCGCCGACTCTAGATCATGACCTCCTGTATGTAATATTCTAGATCGACGGAAGCGCGAGCGCGCATTACGGCCACGGTGTTTGACCTGGGTTACAGTCACCGTAAATGTGAGATGGCGGTTAGGCGGTACCGTCTCCTTACCCAATATGAACCAGACAAGGACAAAACTGTTTTTGCAGAAATATGCTGCATTCTAATTATAGGCTGGTGTCCATGTCGCCCCAGCGGCATAATTTTGAATTTGTCTCCTTATATACTTTCATTATCTCGAAAACAAACGTATAGCTATGATTATGGTTGCAAGGAGCGTCCGCAAGAAGTCGTGATCATCGTCTGTTAACCAGGTATCTTGTATACCATTCTGCTTATACCGGAATTCCGTACATTGTAAAAACCTCTATTGACAATTTGCCGCAGCGGTGAGTGAAAATATATAAAATATGATTTACATGCAGTTATCATGATCAATGCGTAGTCTGCCCAATGTAAATTAACGTTTATGTACCTACATAAACATTTCCGTGTGGAGAGTTAAAAATTATCTAGAATACGCGTTCTGGTAACACGTAACGCGATCCGGTATTGCTCTAACACAGTAAGACCCGAGAGCTGCTTTCGTTGGTCTCGCGCTTCGCTTTTTCGCACTGCTTGCCCAGCTAGCGCAAGCATGATGAAGAGTGACGTTTTTTAGGCCGGCACCGATAGCGTCTTTCTTTTCTGGATAGTTCAAAGCAGGCTCGTAGCCAGGAATTTTTTGCAGGAGGGGGAGGGGGCTTGAAAACTGACTTTTGTAGCGTTTAGCTACTGCCTAGCCGGAGCCGCTTTCGCGGGGATCTTTCTTTCTGGATAGTTCAAAGCAGGCTCGTAGCCAGGAATTTTTTCAGGAGCGGGAGGGGCTTGAAAACTGACTTTTGTAGCGTTAGCTACTTGCCTAGCCGGAGCCGCTTTCGCGGGGATCTTCATGAGCTGTGCTGCGCATGCGCGAGGATCAGTGATATCACACAGCTGGCTCACCGGAGCCGGCATCTCACGTGCACTCCGCCACCGCCGCGGCGGCTCGCCGCTGCTGCTCTGCGCGTTCGGGATGAGTGGCGTCATAGCCGTGGCAGACACACTGGCGCCGGCGCGCGCGCTGACTCCGCCACCGTTGCGCACGACCTCGCCGTTGCTGGTCTGCGCATTCGAGAGGAGTGACGTCGTACCCATGGCACACATTAGCGTCGGCGCGCGCGCAGCTATTCGTCTTCGCTGTGCAGTCGCCGTCTGACACTGCGCTGGAGCCGCTTGATAGCGCCTCTGACTGGCGTTTGCAGGTGGGTAACGCCATGGAGAAGGAGAGCGCAAGTGCTGCTCAACGGCGCAGAAGAGCCGAGATGCTTATCTCATCGGCTCCCGAAGTAGTTACCTGGCAATTAACGGTTCAGCGTACGATGAATGAACAGAAGATGGCTAATAATCCAATACAATCTGGAAAGCTAAGCATAATCAGCTGAACATTTGCTAACGCTACGTATATCCTGGCATAGCCGAGCTAAGGCACTGCAAATTTTTTGCGAAAGACACCTATTTTTATTATTTATTTTTGGTAAAAACACTTACTTCACCAATATTTCGGGGGGGGGGGTGTACTTTGAATACTTGAGTGGCAGGTCTTCAAATTTGAATGTTACCTGAGCAAAAGCAGAATCTTATTTTGAAATAGCGGCTCAGCTCGCACATGCTCCTTTTAGGGGCGAAGCTCCTTAAGGCGGCACCCGTTCGTCCCTCGTAGTCGTAGTCGTAGTGCGTAACCAGTCTTACTCTTTGACCTCCAAGGTGGTGCCGGTGGGAGATTTTCCTGTGCGTTGTTGAACAATAAAAAATTCGCAGCGGTAGCTAAAAGCCGACTTCTTCTGTCTCTCATTCCCTTAGCAGCCATTCTTACCTCCAAGGTAGTGCCTGGTGAGATTTCTCCTGTGCGTGATTAAACAATAAAAATTTTGTTCAAAACGCCGTTGATTGATGAAATAAACCAACGAAAGACGCCAGATGTTTTGTAAAAGCAAAACGGAAGAACGCCAGATGTTTCTAAAGCAAAACGAAAAGACGCCAGCTGCTTAACGAAAGACGCCAGATGTTTTCTAAAGCAATGGTTTTTCTAAACAATGAAAATTCACAGCGTACATGTAAAATTAAAGTGAGCTGCAAGTCGTCATAACTCATCGAACCTTTAGTATAAACGCGCCCGATCTCACGTCGGTGATGATGTACGGGGCAGAATTCACGGAAGATTCACGGTTTACCGATGAACCTCCGCAGCTTCGCCCACTCATCATCATTCACTCCGTGGATATGCTGTGATTTTTTTTGTTAGGGTTTTAACGCGAGAGCGGTTTTAGAGCTCATTTCGCGGAAACTCCGGTGTGGCGTCGTTGGTTGTGAGCGAAAAACATCTTGTCTGCCACCGAAAAATCTAGAAAGCTGCAATAAAATGAAGGCTAAAAACATCGGTTAACGTTGGCCACCTGCGTGCAAGCAGGTGTTCTACCACAGAGCGACGCGGTTTCTTGAAATCGCTTCGGAAAAAAAAAAAACACTATGTAATGTCATGTACTGGAAGGAGTCTCCTCAACGCATGTAATATTGCGTGGCAGAAGCTTTGGATCGCACCACGCGTGAAAATATGGGACTTGCGCAACGAGTGGGTGTTTTAAAGGCCCACCCATTAAAACCAGCTGCAAAGGCATCAACAAAGTCAGCAGCTGCGTAGGTTTGCCTGTCGCCTTACGGACGCGAAGTAGGCCCTTCACTGATTCGAAAAAAGGAGAATTAAGGCATACTGGGCACTTACAACTGTACTTGCAGTGGACACTGCTAGGACAGTTTGAAACGCCAATGTTACACAGAGAGTCGTTCATTTGCTTACGCAAGGTTGAGGCATGCATCGAGAACCGAAGCAAGGCTGTCAACTAAGAAGGCGATGCGCATGGGATCCTACCACGCTATGGCTTGTACTATTGAAGGCGAAGTGCAAGCGTCCTCCAAGTGTTTCGAAGGTTTGGTTACCGCTCACGTGAATGGCCACGAGCCAGCTACTCGAAGTTTAAATGCCGACAATTAATGTTTGAATACCAAGATACAACTACTGTTACGAGATTCTTTTACATAATATACGAAATGGACCTTCAGTGAATTTTCAGCGACCCATGCTCAAAGAGGCTCAACAATCACATCAGAGGCACGTGAACGAAAGCACGACTTATGCATTCCAATACTGCGCCAATGGTGGCTGGACAAGCACTCATAAACTAAGAGCCGAATAAAATTTTAATAAAACTTATTAAAATTTATATAAGAGGTACCAAGATTCAACTCAATGATATTTTAATGTACATATTATTACTTCGATGCAGTTCTTAGATAACGTGTTTTCTTTTGTTCTTGGTTGACTAACTTATAAAACTCGTATTGGGAGGTGACGGAATGTGGACTCGTTGGCCAACATATAATCAAAATGATCTCTCCACACTTCTTGATTCTCACTTTCATCAAGTGTTATTTCCTCTCCCACTCGTATTATTCAATCAAGTGCAACACTAATAGACATGTTCGTAACAGTCTTGTCCTCTGAATCCATATTTTCAGGCACTATATCTACAGCTGTTAGTGACCACCTTCCTACATTCTTTATGCCCCCGATCCCATTATTAGCCTAGACAGCCCGCTTCTGGTATATATTACGACCTGTTAATTCAAAGTCTCTTTCGTACTTCTGTGAAGAATTGAGCAAACGAATTGGGTGGAGTTATTTTTTTTGTTCTCGGCTCATTTAGATTATGACTTTTGAAGCGAACGTTCAGTTCAGTTTACAAGAAACGTTTTCCTCTTCGGGCTTTAAAAAAGCCAAAGCGTTCTCACAAACCTTGGACGACAACGAATATTGTGAACATGATGAAGAAAACCTATGTATCGGAAACCCAGATGATTTCGAGATGTTTAAAAATATAGATATTCAGATATTAAATTGCAACGGCAAGCAAAACAAAATTATTGCTATTCCACGTTTGAAGGCGTAACAGATACCTAACAAATGTGGAATAAGATACACTGCGTCACATCTCCAGGTAGAGCTATAAATAAATTAGGACTTTTAGTTGACATTGAAGTTATTTAAGGTAAGGTCTTAGTGGATAACTGTGATGACTACTTCTATCTATAACTGAAAGCACACATCAAACAAGTGCCTTCGAGTACTTACCAGTGCCGCTCAAGGAATCAATATTTTTTGCCCAACATATGAAGAAGAGGTAATAGGATACTTAAAAGTTTCAAGATGACTAAGAGTGAGGATTTAAGTGGTCTAAAATTGAAGCGATTAAACATGTCGTTGATCTACTTAGCCGATGTCTGACACACATTTACAACCTTTCCTTAAAAATGTCATTTCGTCACAGAGTATGAGGAATGCTAAGGCAATGGTAATCTATAAAATAGAGATCAAACGTTTTAACTAATTACGTGCCCATTTTAATTCCCCCACTTTTCTCCAAAGGTGTTGAAAAAATTATTCATATTAGACTATCAAAATTTTTAACAAACATTATGTTATACATCAATCACAATATGGTTTTAGATCACGCTTTTCATCCTAAAGCGCCCTTCTGTCTCAAAAAGAATTGATTCTATGCCAACAATTACCACTGGGGATAGTTTAAGATATGTCGAAGGCCTTCAACAAGATTAGCCACGATACGTTATTAGGAAAACTATAGTGTTATGGAATTCGTGGTGTAGGCTTCGATCTAATCCAGAGCTATTTATCAAAGAGGCACCAGTGTGTTAAAGCAGGAGAACCCCTTCTCTACAGACTGTTAAATATGGCGCTCCCCAAGGCAGCATATCGGGGCCGCTTTTGTTTATCGCAGTTTAAAGCGATATTGTACATGTTGACGCTTCAGCCGATACATCATCTATGCATGTGACAAAAGGCTGTTCTTTTCAGGTACAAACATAAATCATGTCCTGAATGTAGCTAACTCAACATTACAAAAGATATACACCTGGACACTTAATAATTCTTCACTCATAAACTGCTCCAAAACAAAGGCTAATATTTTTTGCGATCAAAGACACAAATAAAGGCCAACTCCGGCGATATAATAAAATTCGCTCGGTACGCTCCTTTTCACGTTCCCGTTATTTATGCCAAGAAACAAATTGGAGAGATAGAGAGATTCATTACAAATGAATTTTATTGATTGTCCCGACTCTCCCCACCTCGCTTTCCAGAATTATTGGCAACGTTGTGTGCCTGACGTCATTTTCGGCAAAGCGGAAGTGACGGAACCGAGGGGCCACTACAGCGTCTGCTATCCACAAGGCAACAATCATCTGTGTTTTACCTGTGCTTCATTAGCTGGGCGTGCGAATTTCAGTTCCTTGTAGTAGTGCGTGATATGGGTGGCAAGTGGTGTTGCGTTGTGGGCTGCACACGATTCCCCAGTGGCAGTCACGAAGCGCCCGCGCCTAACGATTACCCTACGTCTTTATATTAGAATGTTTTAGCTAGCAATGCCGGTTTACCGCACGGAAAGTACGGTTATGTCGTGAACATTACCGTACGCAAGCAATTTCTGTAACATATATAGGGTGCCCAGTGACCGGGCGTATCGGTATACCCTGCAAAAACTCTCCTTTAGAAGCACGAACAAGACAGCCGTAAAACTAACAGATGCCTGTCAATATTTGGAAATTGAGAGGATAGGGACGTGTATACCACGGACATATTGCTTTCTTTTACGGTACAGAGAGTGTGACATTAGCCAGGGACACACGCTCTGAATATTTACCCGTCTACTTTTTTTTCCTTTAGAAGCGATGTGTTGATGAAAAGCTTGGGGAGCGTTGAACTACGAGTGCATCTCCATGGTTTATGTTTATTATTTTTATGGCGATAGTAATTATATGGACACTCGATAGGTTTTTGCCGTTGCCGTCATGTTCCGTATAAAGTCGAAACCGAAAACGTCCCCGCGCGCATCGTATGTTCCACCCTCGGGTAAAAGCGTGCGAGCGGGGGTGACGAACGCCGCTGAAGAAGAGAAGAAACGAGCCGACCCATCTCCCATATGAGCTGGAACCGTGAATTCATGCTTATTGGGCGATTACTGGTAATGTATGTAATGATACGAGTGTGACATTGCGAACTGCGAGAGATATAGCTTTTCGCTTGAACATTTAGTGTAAAACACTCCTGCGCTTGCCAGCTGAGTTTAGCCACTATGGCCCTTAAAATGTAACCTCTGATTGCTCACGAGTGCGGCTGTACATATCTACAGTGTGCTCACACGTGAGCCAACAAGTGCAGACACAACCGCCAACGAAGGAGGAGACCTCTATAAAACGTTTTATAGAGGTTTATAGAGGTTTTAAACGTTTTAAAGACGTTTTATATAGAGAGAGAGATGAGATTGTTTAATGAAATGCCCGGAGAGGTTAGCCTGGTTTGTCGCCTGGCTTGCTACTCCAGGTCTCAGGTGATTATGGTATATACAATGATCACATATACACCATATACACACAAATAGTACATACAGTCAGAAACACACATATATACATAACAAGAGTCCTTCACAGGCTTTGGCTAAGTTACAGAGGTTTTGTGTTTCATGGGCGGCGTTCATAAAATGTATACCATCTGCAGATGGTGTCAATGGATGGAAGCATAACTTGTTTTCCCTGCGGTGCGAGTGACATGCGCGCTGTCTAATCAATATATCTTATTTTAATAAATGCCGAGATTACTCGCTCGCGTAATGTTTAAATTCCAGAGCCTTGCACTTGTGCTCGTCAACAGCGTCGGTGGACGTTGGTTCCAAATGAATCCGCGAATACCAGGGACCGCAGGTGGAATTCGTCTAGGGAACCGAGTTATATATTTTTGTTTCAGTTATGCCGTAGGGCATACTGCATCCCTCCCCCCCCCCCCCCCAAAAAAAAAAAAAAAAAAACCAACATCAACAGCAGCAGCAACGCTTCAAAAGAGCTCAGCTGGCCCTACAGGGGCACTCGGGAACACTATATAGAAATCCCAAAGAGGTCGTCTGAACTAAACACAGAAGTTCATGACTGAATTACGCAGTAATATGTTACACCTTGTCACATTCACTTGATTTGAGAAGTGCTGGCACGGCGCTCGTCGCGGCGACTGCTGTGGCGTACACACTTTTCCCATCAGTGGTTGCGCGCCCTTTTGTGGCACTCGTGTGCTTGAAAGAGGTCTATTCAGCCTTGAGACATCCCCCTTTCTCTTGAACGCTAGCCGAATGGAGGGAACTGGCGCGACTCCCGGGCTTAACCCGTGGTGGCAATCGCATGCGAAGTGCAAGGATTCTAGATGCCAGCCGACAGGGGCTAGCCAGAAATTTTTTTCGGGGGGGGGGGGGATTCAACCATAATTTATGTATGTTCGTGCGTGCGTTTGTATGTGTGCGTGTATATATATATGCAGGCTAAACTGAAAAATTTCGGGTGGTGGGCGTCGAACCCCTCAACCCCCCCCCCCCCCCTTGGCTACGCCCCTGCCAGCCGATGGTGCGGAAACAGATTGTTTCTTCCGGCACAAACATCAGAACACGAGGGATAATGGAAGGTATGAACATTAACAGAGAGGGGATAGGCGCAAATGCCATCCCTATGTTGCCCTTAGCGAAAAAGTTGCAATTTTTAAACTTGAGATTGTCACCCTCATTACCGCGGGAAAAAATTTCCTTTGCATCTCCTTTAGTTTTGTCTGTTTGTTCTCTGGACGCACGCATAAGGTCTACGTGTTCTGGCTTCTTGACATCGCTTGGATGACTGCTGCCCACGCGCAGTCGCTCCGCTAAGGCGTGGTTGACTTTTGTATTGTATGCATTCATGCCGTTCCTTCAAGTTTTTGAGTAAGCGATCCTGTCGTCGCCTTCTTCGTACTTCGTCGTCGTCCCTTTGGCGCTGTGAGCTATCAGAAAATGGGTAAACAGTGACTTACGGTGCGTGATTAAGGAGCGCGCTCTATGCCCTCGAACTCTGAGACGGTGAGATGGTGCACGAGACTCGCGCCGGCATGAGACTTTTAAAGACGATAGTCTTTCTTGGGATACTTCAACGGAGACATTTTGGTACAAAGAGAATTTTATTTTTCCATGGTCACGGTGTTACAATCTCTCTTGTGGGGCTGTAACTGACAGGCCTACATATAATACACAGATACTTCGTGTACAACCTACGTTTGTGGGTACAACCAAAATCGGAGAACACTCTGCGCTACATCATCGCAGAGTAATTAAACAGAGCCGTGAATTAACACATTATACAATGTTTAAGGCTCCTGTCTAGGAACCAAATATACACGGGCCACGCACCTGGCCTGTTCATACGCGGGCTAACGAGGAAACCTGTGCACGCGCCCCCGCAAAGAGCGCTCTCGCGTGCTTGCGCTGCGTGCAACACTACATATCGTGTACAAGTCTGAGTAGAGGCCGGGGGAGGCGGGGGCAATTTATACAATGCTTATTCGCGGAACCTGTCACGTTCCGGGGCCGGGGGGGGGGGTCGCCTAGCTAGCGCGAGCTCACCCAAACAATGGAGGTAAGTTATCACAATTCGCGTGGCATCCTCTCAAAACAGTACCGCTAAAAAAAGTAGCGGGGGGGGGGGGGTGGCACGATGGGTGGGCCGCCGCTGGCCTCTATTTCTCTGAAAGGTGCTTCCACACCATCAGCCTTATACGAAAACCGCGGGGTAGGCTGCCCTAACAGGTGTTTTCTTCCCCTCTGCCACGCACCGCCTTTTCCAAATAACAAATAAGGTGCACGCAATCACCAGTTTTGGCGAAAGCGCCCCTGTTACGATCGAGCGACGGAGGGGGCGGATCTTAAATCTTTCGCCACCAGGCGCCAGACGGGCTTGGCTGCTAGACACTCAAACATTGCGTGGTGGGCCGATTCGTCCGCCCGGCAATTGGGGCAGCGCGCAGAAATGTCTTTCTGTTTGTCGGCACGTCACTCGATGCAGCCACTCGGCCAAAGTTGAACCACTTGCCCAAGGGCCAGCCATCTTGAACTGGTATGGCTGTTCATACTTGTGAATGTTGTCGATCAAAAAGTAAATATCACGCATATCTGAGGCGCAACATCACTAGTTAAGTATTAGGTGGTGTGTTCCTTTAATAGAAAATGCATACATACGTAATTCTAAAGACCCTAGTTTCTTAAGCTGCGCTGAAACTTGCCTTCCTCAGTGCCCTCTGCACGAGCTCATTGTTGTGTTTCGGTTTCGGTTCTGTATTGCACTGTAGGAATGCCATGGGGCGCCGCTCTGCAATCCTGTTTTACCCAGGCGACGTGTAAATAAAATAGTGTGTGGAGAGTACTCGTTGAGTGCGGACGTTTCTTCTGCTTCAGCGCTTCGCGCCAAACCGCGTGTTCGGGCTGGCTGGCGTCCCCGCCGGTCGCGTTGGTCAACCGCCGGTCTTCGCCTGCTGCTGCCCGGACTACCAGCCCGCAACACAGCACTCAATGTTCCCGACGTATTGCCAGATGGCGTCCATATCTCACGCAGCGCCTCTTCTATCGTCTTTAGACGACATTTGCAGCGAAGCACGCAGATACGCGGCCAATTTTTTAGGGCGTAGCTCCTCTTAGACTAACCTTGTCACGTCTCCGTTGTCCGGCGTAAACGGATATCCCGTACAGTACGTGGTAGTATCGCCCACTCCTCTCCTACGCTTCCCCCTCTTTCTCCTCCCCTACGCCCCCCCCCCCCTATCTTGCCTCGCGGTGCAGCAGCGCGACGACAGGCAGCGTCGCGGCAGAGTCTTGATTGAAAAAACCGACCGCTCGCGCTGCCAACCGTTTCACTGACCACCCGTTATATATAGCCTGGATTTTGACCTCCAAGGTAGTGCGTGTGCGATTTCTCCTTGCGTGATTAAACAATGAAAATTCACAGCGTACATGTAAAATTAAGTGCTGCAAGTCTTCATAACTCTCATCGAACCTTTAGTATAAACGCGCCCGATCTCACGCCGGTTGAACGACTGGGCAGAATTCACGGAAGATTCACGGTTTACCGATGAACCTCCGCAGCTTCGCCCACTCATCATCATTCACTCCGTGGATATGCTGTGAATTTTTTTTTGCTTTCTCTATTCCTACGCATTTAGTCAGTCATATGACATACACTGCAGCAGGGTCGTCTTCAAAGAATCTCGTTGCTGGTGCTTTGTGTGTAGGAGGCAGTAGGTACAACGAGGCGGGTCCCTTTTCCAAAAACGATGGTATAGGCAGCTTTAATGTAGCAAAAAAATGGTGCGGCACGTTGCTTATCCACTTCTTTTCTTTCTTTCTTGTTGCTTTGTGCCTAAACTTACTCATCGATCATTCCAGCCTTTAATTACCAGCTGAAGCATCGACCATCAAGGGAGAGGGGGGTAGTGAGCTAGTAAAGGCGGGAAAAAAATTTCGCAAGCAAAAAAATTCCCATATATGCATATCCTTTGCTAACGGAAATTAAAGGGGGAGGGCGACGGGCACCGTACCCTGTTCCACTTGGATCCGACCCTGAAATTCGGAGGTTGTTGCAATTTAATTCCGAGCTGCGTGCTGAGGGTTCGTGCATGCTCGCGTGCAAATGCAAATCTTTCTAGCCGCTCCTGCGCAACATGCCTAAAAAGGAAAGATACCTTGTTCCATAACGTTTATGGCGAAAGAGTCGTGCAAGAAAAGCCATCGATTGCTATTGAGAGCTTCTACGGATCCAGTATGCCTGCAAGAGGGGGCGTGAAACATCAAGGAGGTCATTCACGTGTACATAATTTTGACTGTTTCGCTGATTCTTACTTTTAATTAATTATTTTTTATTGATGTGCACCTTTCTTTTCCTTTCAATGTTTACTCACCAATCCGCGCCAGAATATCTGTCTTAGCGTCTCCTTCACTGTTTATTGATTTTTCTCCGCATGTAATCACTATAATTGTTTATGATTATTTCAATCATTGTACTCAAACATAACTGCGCGAAAATAACGTTATTAAACTAGATCGGAAACCCCGAATCTCTTACGAGTACATCTCTGTTCCCTACGCGCTATTGTAGGGGGAGGGGAGGGCGTAAAGGGGGAGGGCGTAAGGGCACCGTACCCTGCTCCACTTGGATCCGACCCTGAAATTTCGGAGGTTGTTGCAATTTAATTCCGAGCTGCGTGCTGAGAGGTTCGTGCATGCTCGCGTGCAAGTGCAAATCTTTCTAGCCGCTCCAGCGCAACATGCCTAAAAAGGAAAAGATAACTTGTTCCATAACGTTATGCGAAAGAAGTCGTGCAAAGAAAAGCCATCGATTGCTATTGAGAGCTTCTACGGATCCAGTATGCCTGCAAGAGTGGGCGTGAAACATCAAGCGAGGTCATTCACGTGTACATAAATTTTGACTGTTCGCTGATTCTTACTTTTAATTAATTATTTTTTATTCATGTGCACCTGTCTTTTCCTTTCAATGTTTACTCACAGTCCGCGCCAGAATATCTGTCTTAGCGTCTCCTTCACTGTTTATTGTATTTTTTTCCTTCATGTAATCACTATAATTGTTTATGATTATTTCAATCATTGTACTCAAACATAACTGCGTGAGAAATAACGTTATTAAACTAGATCGGAAACCCCGAATCTCTTACGAGTACATCTCTGTTCCCTACGCTCTATATGTAACGCCAGCATTTGCCGTTCAGAAGAAGCTAACCTGCCCGCACAGCCTCCAGGTTTTTTTTCTTAGTTTAGAATTTATCACATCAATGTGTGACGTACACAACGAGCTTATACCGCAACTACAAAGCTTGGTTTCAACGAGAAACTCCACAGGGCGCAGGCGGACGCAGCGCGTGAGCACGCAAGCAAGCAGCCGCGCCCTCTGCAAGCAGTATCACAAACTATTTTCGCCTGGCCGGAGCGCTGTCTCGCTCACGACACTAGGCAAACAGGCAAACCTTTCTAGCCACGAAATTTCTGCGTTCGTGTGTGTTTCGTCATGCCGAGTTTTGTTCATACGGTCGAATTTTACCACGCCGCCTCGCATTGTGTGTTGTATGTAGTGGTTACTGACGTAAGGGCAAGTTCATCACGCACTACAATACGCCGTTCCCGGTAAATAGTCACCAGATGCCGGCCGTGCGACTCCAGTGTACGACTTCTTTGTTCAGTGTTTATCGACGTACTACGTACGCTATTCACAGTTTTGAAGAACACCTTCTTCAAATGTTTCCGTACGTCAGTAGGGTGCCTTGATGCGCGTTTTGTCCGCTCACATCGAGGCAATACTACATGTCAGTGAGTAGCAGCGCCGCAATCGTTTTCTCGACGACGCACTCTGTGGCCCTTGGAAAATGCCTTGACGCTCAGGGACGGCGGGTGCGTGTAGCTTAGCCATTCCTCTCTTGGCGCATCGCTTGAAAACCGGCGGTCAACCTGCAGTGTACGCTGCCAGCGTGCTTTCTTGCCAGTAGGTAAGTGATATCGAACGTTACGTTTCGTATACATTGTGAGTTGTTCTTATTGGAGTACGCGTTGTCACCGAAGAAAATCGCATAACGTGTTGGTACTGTATGTAGTTGTAGTTGTGTGGATTGTGCTCGTGCATGACATCTGCCAAGAACGTATAGTCGGTAGTGTTATAAAATTTTGGTAATTAGCTCGGTTGCACGCACTGCTATGCGTTAACTATTTATGAAATGAGACAACGTTTGCGAGGCGCACCAATGTCATGCGTCTAATGCATGTCAAATTTATGCATGTCTCTTGTCAACTTACTTGGAGTACCGCCGTGAAACCGAATTCAGTTCTTTCGCATGAGCTCTGAAGGAACAATCTTCAGCCACCGTGTTGTGCGATGAATCGTGAATCGGTACAGTGGGAGGAATAAAGTGTATCTAGGGATGTCTTCTTTAGGCATGCATTTTATCTGTCGTGAAGTAACGTGACCCTCAAAAGCGTTTAGGTTAGCATTCTTGGACATAGATTATCATCTTTCGAGCAATAGAAAGCGCATATTTGCTAAAAATGCAATTTCTGCAGCGTGACGCTGTATTTTGTTCAATGGTTTGCCCCATTTTTGTCCTTTATGCACGTTGACCTAATTTGACAAGCCGTACTTTCAGCTGAATTTTCAATTGCTTTCAGTACTATATGTGGGTCCTTGTGTTAAGTCACAGCTCTCATCGCATAATAATAGCCTGTGAAGAAATACGTTTGTCTTGAATTAGCCATTTATCAGAGCTCTTCTCCCCTCCTCAAAGGGCAAGGTGCTGCTGGCACACCTGCTTCGGCTTTTCTTTTTTTTTTTTGAATGCTTAAGTTTTTCGCAACGTACTGCAGGTAGCAAACAGCAGTGTCACGATAAACAGTGGAGTGCTGACCATGCAGTCCAGAAGGTGGCTGAGGCAAGTATGCCATTGTAGGTGCTTATTTAGGCAGAATAAATGAGCATCTGTAGCCAACGTAAAGGTAATGTACAAAGTTCTATTTATTGAAGAAGAATCTTGTTTGAGCTAGGCATGTCGAAACAATGAGTGCTAGATAAATGAGACGGAGAAGTGCAGAGTAACAACATGATGTATGCCAGCAACCAAATTAAGTTTATTCATGCAAGAGGGGTATTTCCAACTGGTTTATTCGGGGGAAGAGCCCAATAGTTTCACCAATGAGCATAACTGGTAGTCTTTGCACATCCGGTTACTGTGTTCTCGCACTCATTATTATGTGCCACTTACTCTTGTGACGTTCCACCAAGGTGAAATTACTTCGCGTAAACAGCAGCGAGAAGGCTCTTACTAGCCAGTTCCATTAGGATAGCGTTTCCATAGTTTTTACTTCCAGTAAACCAGCTAAACTATAGAAGAGCGTACTTTATGTCTTTGTCATCATGGACAGTGCATTTTGCCTGGGAACATGGCTTAGTGTTGTAAAGACAAATGTTGCCTTTCTGTAAAACGTGGTACGGGGAAATGGCATTGTGCCAAAAATATTAAGGTTCATGACTTCTTGCAGCACGCATTGTTGTACAGGGATGTTAGCTTTTTCATAAATGCAATGCATGGTGCCTGAAGAGTATAGCGGCCCACTTTAAAATTTATAACTTCATGATTGCAGTGTGGGACAGGCTTTACTGCATACGGTTTGTTTCTGCAAAGCTTCAACCTATCCTCTGCAATGCTTCAAGGCCAATTACTGAATTTGCTGTGTACATTTACCTGCACATTTTTATCAATTATGCTAAACAACAGGCTTTAGTGATGTGTGGAAGTCTTGTCAATGAATGTTATTTATTGCCTCGGACCACGTACTCTGCTTCCCAGAATTATTGAGCACTTTGTGTGCACGTGCTATGCATGCTAGAAATTAAAACAGTGAATGCAGCTGGCAGCATCAAGGAGCACAATGTCCATAGGCTAGTATGAGGTGCGAAAGGTTGCCAGTGCTAGAATTTACGTAATGTGTACGTTGTACAGCTGATTGTGTAACTTAGCACTTTTCAGCTGCTCAAGCAGTTGGAGCAGATGTCGATCACGTTTACTGTGGTATGGCGCAGCCACTAAGTTCGTGCATGTGCATTTTGCAATCTGCATAAAAGGAAACCTCACCTGAAGCAACATTTTGATTTCATGGCAGCTAAGTGAGAACAAATCGGTTTGTCTTCTCTCTCCATCTGTCAATACCATGACACAGGCTTGTTAAATGCATTCAAGCAGCTTTAGCAATGCACTTGCTGCTATACAGCCAGTAGAGGCAGCCAATTTCAACATCAGAGTTCACTCTGCATATCCCACTTTCCAAAAGGGCATTCTTTTGTGATACCTTAAAGTCAAAACTTGCTCAATTACACACATTTGGTGTCTGACATTACAGGAATTATGAGAATTCTTATTTCTCATGTGAAAGTAGCCATCGTTTTTTTTTTCATATTGGTCATTTTTTACCTACTTTACGACTGTACCTTCCCCAACCGACGCTTTACTAGTGCTACATTTTGTTATGGGTGAAAACAATTACTTTACTAAAACCAGGCCAGGGAAAGCAGTATGATGCCCTGTAATGTAGAACGCTGCTGTGTCAGTGTTTAGTGTAGAGCTGAATTTAATCAGAAAGGGCAGGAATGTAGGTCATCTGTGGATGTTTGCAGACCATAATTGTGTTGTGCTCATTTTGTTATCGCAGGAAGCATCTTCAAAAAGCAGTGCTACAAGGATCTGAGCAGCAGTTTCCCTTCAACGAACGGGTCAAATTCATGGAAGCCACGTGCCTGCTGCTTCTGGCCTACACAAACATGCAGCCACCATAGTAATGTTCTTGCAAATGTCTGAGACATCTCTATGCTGCATGGATTGAGCATGTTAATTGCCTGCTTTTTTTTATAACATATAGTGATATGTCTACAAGTGTACTTTTTTGCTGTTTATGTTTACGCTCTCTTAAAGGGCCAGTAAGCGGGCTCTTAGAGTTCAATCAACGACATTAGAGTTCAATCAACCAAGGGACCAGGCAGGATTTCGTACAGGCTTCTCAACAATACACCATATTCATACTATCAATCAGGTGATAGAGAAATGCGCGGAATACAACCAACCCCTATACATAGCCTTCATAGATTACGAGAAGGAATTTGATTCGGTGGAGACATCAGCAGTCATGCAGGGACTGCGGAATCAGGACATCGACGAAGCCTATATAAACATAATGGAAGAAATCTACAGCGCATCCACAGCCACTATAGTCCTTCATAAAGAAAGCGACAGAATCCCAATAAAGAAGGGCGTACGACAGGGAGACACGATCTCTCCAATGCTATTCACCGCGTGTTCGCAGGAGGTTTTCAGGGCCCTAGATTGGGAAGAATTAGGAATAAGAGTTAATGGAGAGTATCTAAATAACCTGCGATTCGCTGATGACATTGCATTGATGTGTAACGCGGGAGACGAATTACAGCTCATGATTACTGAACTGGATACGGAAAGTACAAGAGTAGGACTGAAAATAATATGCATAAAACTAAAGTAATGTGGAACAATCTTGGCAGAGAACCTCGCTTTGCGATAGGTGGCGAGACACTGGAAGTTGTAAAGGAGTGCGTCTACTTAGGTAGTAACCGCGGAGCCGAACCATGAGAGTGAAATAACTAGAAGAATAAGGATGGGATGGGGCTAATTCGGCAAGCATTATCAAATCATGACTAGTAGTCAACCACTATCTCTCAAGAGGAAGGTATATAACAGCTGCATCTAACCGGTACTTACCTACGGAGTAGAAACCTGGAGACTTACAAAGAGGGTTCAACTTAAATTGAGGACGATGCAGCGAGCGATGGAAAGGAAAATGATAGGTGTAACCTTAAGAGACAGGAAGAGAGGAGAGTGGGTCAGGGAGCAAACGGGGGTTAGGGATATCATAGTTGAAATTAAGAAGAACAAATGGATATGGACCGGGCACGTAGCACGTCGGCAGGATAACCGGCGGTCATTAAGGGTAACTGACTGGATTCGAAGAGATGGCAAACGCGTGAGGGGGAGACAGAAAATTAGGTGGGTAGATGAGATTAAGAAGTTTGTAGGTACAACGTGGCAGCAGAAAGCACAGGACCGGGTTGATTGGCGGAACATGGGAGAGGCCTTTGCCCTGCAGTGGGCATAGGCTGATGATGATGATGATGATGATGATGATGAAGCGGGCTCTGACCTCTTTTTTTACACCTCCCAGGCAAGTTCGCTAATTCGTACACAGGGCCGCAGCAATCAGACACGTCTGAAAACAATAACCGCGCCTCCTCTTCAACGCTTGACCAGTCCTCTTTGCTAGCGAAGTGGTGTAATGTTACCTATGACCAAAGTTAAGTAGCGCTGACTGTCGAATAGTCCTATGCAATATGGAACGGCATATTGGCTCTGCGATGATGCAGTCCTGGGGTCTGTGGTTGTCACAAGTGTTGCGATTTTGTTTATCTTGCCAGTGCTCTAAACTGCGCTCTCTCACCGCACCGCTTTGGCACAGTGGCACATTGAGCAAGCCCCTCTTCACGAGGGTGGGGCTGAGCGAGAAACTGAAATCAGCTGGAATGTTTTTATTCCTTGTGGCTTCATTATTACACCACTTAATCAAAAGATTCTTATGGGAACATGTTCACAATGTACAAGGCTGCAGTTGTCACAAATTTTAGACTGCGGGGTTGTTTAGTGGCTCTTCAGCTCTAAATTTTTCGGGCCTGCCTTCACTGCCGCTGTTGCACCACATTGTGATGTCATCGGCGTAGAGAGCGCCATTAACGCCGTCCACTTCAGAGAGGCGGGCGGAGAGGCCGCGCATGGCGACGTTGAAGAGAAGTGGTGAGATTACCCACCCCTTAGGAGTTGCCTCGCCCCCTGCTCGAAGGAATCGGACGTTACCTCGCCCGCCCTGAGGGTGGCGCGCTTGCCCCGAACGAAGTGACGAAACCGTGAAACTTGCACCCAAGGCCCATGTCCAAAATGGAATCGAGGACATGCTTATGTGAAACGTTATCGAAGGCCTTTTCAAGGTCCAGCGCCAGGATACCCCTGGCGTCCCTGGTGTCCCCATCGATTATCTGGTGCTTAATGAGTTTCATGACAACCTGAATGGACAAGGAAGGGCGAAATCCCATCATGTTGAAGGTGAAGAGTTAGCGTTCCTCGATATGACTTGATATCCGGTTGTGAATGACGTATTTCGCGACTCTTCCGACGCACGAAGTGAGCGAGATTAGGTCGCAGGTTGTTTGGGCCGGGTGTTCGACCTGGCTTTGGAAAAAGAATTACTGACGCTAGCTTCCAATCATACGGGGCACCACGCGTGTCCCACACGCGATTGGTATCGTCTTAAGGTATTTTTGTCCAGGTTGCAAAGCAGCCTCTTCGAAATGCCGTATCTGCCATTAAGGTTGAAAAGCCCTTCCAGACCTCGATTTTAGAGAAATGAGCATCGAGGTCCTCACTCTGGAGGCCCCGGTAGCGGGTGTTGTCCGCGTCCCCTGGAAGGAACCACTGGCAGGTATATGTCGGCCAATAACATGTCGTGCGCCGTGGAGCCCTCCCGTTAGGCTTCGTGAAAATCCCTTCCTATATCTAGTGTCTGGTTGGACTTGGACGCCGACTCCTCTCGGAGCTGCTTCACGAGGTCCCACTTGTCTCCCGTGCGCATTTGCTCGTCGACCGAGTTGCAAAGCTTGTCGCACTGCTGCTTAGCAAGCGCGCAGCAATGTTCCTTAATGGTGCGATTGAGTTCAGCTCTCGTCATACGGAGTCTACGTTTGAGCCATTGCCCCTCCCACCTGGCTCGGAGAGCGGCCTTCGCTTCGAGGAGGTGGGCGAGACGACTGTCCATACTCTTCACCTAGACGTCCGTGTGGACTGTATTGGTGGTGGTCTCCACGTCCCTTTTCAATTGCGGCAACCAGTATTTAAAATCTGCGGGTTGTGCTGCCTTTCTTTCTCTGATTGTGCGGAACAGGTCCCAATCCGTGGCCCTAAATTCACGCGAGGGGGCTGCTGGACACCTAGGAGGAGGTGCCCAAGACGAAGTAACCGCTACCCAAGTTCTCAGGCAGGTTACGCCTTGAGGGCGTGAACACGAGGACGTACGACCGCGTGTTCGGCGGCCATTTGCCAGAGGTCACTCCCCTTCGCGGTGAAGGACGGGTAGCCCACTTGCGGCGTGGAGCATTGAATTCGCCCGTGACCACCAGTGGGGCGCCCGCCGCCAGCCCCGCGGCCTTCGCCACAAGGGACGCAAAGCGGTGTCTGTGGTCCCTGGGGAAAATGTATATGTTGAGAAAAAGATAATGGATTTGAGCCAGGCTTTGGGAATGATCTCAATTAGCGAATGCTCGACATTGTTCTTGTCCATACGCATGGAGTGTAGGACAAAAAAACATCGCTTGGACACGAGGAAACAAATGTCCCTCCTGCCCTCAAAGAAGACCCAGTGAGACCTGTAACCCTGCAGTGAAACTGCCTCTCTGAGAGTTTCCTGCAGTAAAATGGCGTGCGACTTGCGCTCGCGTGAACGAACGAACTGCTACAAGACGGCCTTTCTCGGCAGGAACCCGACGCCGTTCTATTGCGAGACAAGGAACCTGACCCGCCATATTTGAAGGTTTTGTTTGGTCTTTCATATGAAGAATCACGTCTAAAACCCTCAGCTTCTGAGGGTATTCGAGTCTTGACCCTTGCTTCGAGGATCTTGACACTGTTCGTCAGAGCAGTCACCGTTTTTATTATGGCCATGGCTGCGCCTTTGACCCTATTTACGTTGCGGCGATGAGCGGCCTCGTAGACCGGCGAAGTCTCGGTCTTACGAGTGAGAGAGCGAGTCCGACACGACTACAAGGATCTGAGATTCCTTAACCAGGATTCAAACGCTAGGGCGCGCAGGCCTGCGCTGTGACAGTTGTTTGTCCACGCTTGCCTTCTGCATGCCTGTGCGTTCTTTTCGGACGTCCTTCCTAGTGCTGCAGCGGCGCGCTGCAAGTATCGAGCTCCTTCTCGTTCTTCGTGTCACTTCGTATGGTTGGCGCTTATCGCATCCGTAGACCTCCTGGGCGTATGTGGCCCTTCGTGTCTTCTATATAGGTATGGCGTTTGCTTGCGCGAAGAGAAGCTGCACTGCAAAGGCTTTTGAGCCTTTCAGGCAGTTTCAGGCTCGACGCTTAGCGTGTATCCTTGAGGTAGTAGGCCAAACCCCCGTCAAAAGGAGGTTTTGTTTACATCTTTTGTTAATGGAGTGACGAGGTGGAATTAACGGAGTCTTAAGAAGGCCAATTTGGTGTTTTTATTCAAATGATTTTGAGCGCTTGAACGGAGCACATTGGGAGTTTCGCTGCTTCTTTTGAGAGCGTTTTTGAACCACGCGGCCCTAGAGTGGTTGGGAAATAAATAAAAACATACATTGCAGGCAGTATCTTAGCGTTTCACGGATAACTTGTGCTACTATTCATCACTAGGACATAATAGAAAATGGGCATGAAAGTATTTATGCACGTACATGATATTTGCGTACAAGTAAGCACGACATAAAAATGGAGCTCGCGACCACATGTATCGAAAGCAAACACTTTAATTATTACACTGCCACGCCGCGTCTTGCTTGCGTGTTTTTTTTGTGGGCTTATACATGTACCCATGTATGTACAAAGCAGCTGGTAACCCGTCAGCGGAACTGCGAACTTCGCTTCTTCTACCACCGGCGTGTGTTTGCTCATGCGTAAGCCCAATAAATAATTTGTGGGGCTTCATTTAGGCCGACGTAAGCACCTTTGGCTCCGAATTCTTCGGTTCATCATGTCGTGCCCCTAGAAAAACTATAAACGTGTGCCCTCTTGAGTGCTTCTCCATATATCGACAATGCTTCGTTCGCCCGAAATTCGTGAATACCAGCGGGACAAATGCATCTTCAGATGACCGAACATTAGTGCATTCCATAAGCGTATGCTGTGGAGCAATTTTCATTATTTCTGCTGCCGCGAACTGCACGCGTCCAGAGGGGGCAGTGTTTTATGAGCGGTTCGAGGCTGCCTGCGTTCCTATATGAAATTACACATGCAGATGCCCGAGTTACAAGGACATTGTAACGCGCATACATTAAGTGCATTCAATGCGTGCGTACTGTCGCGAGCTTCACGGATGGGCAGTAGCGCGCCCTGAGCAAGTAAACGATCATCTATTCCCGCATTTAGTGCGCATTCGCAATGGACGGTTTAGCGCGGCGTACAGCGGATCTCTGTAACCCTTATTCAATATTTAGTTGCTTGACCCGTCATGGTGGTCTAGTGGTGATGGCGCTCGGCTGCTGACCCCAAGTTCGCGGGATCGAATCCCGGCCGCGGGGGCTGCATTTTCGATGGAGGCGAAAATGTTTGAGGCCCGTGTACTTAGATTTAGGTGCACGTTAAGGAACCCCAGGTGGTCGAAATTTCCGGAGCACTTCAATAAGGCATCTCTCATAATCATATTGTGGTTTTCGGACGTTCAACCCCAGATATTATTTAGTTGCTTTCATACTCGAAGACTACCTACTATCTTGCTCATTAACTTCTTTTGTAAAGCATCAAGCCTCCGCGTTAAAGTGAATGCCTAAGGCGTGCTCCAAAGTGAAGCAGCAACCTTCCCAAATTTACCAGTGAGAGGTCTCCTGCCAAATGAAGAAGTTCATGTGCTTGCACTTATATCTCGTGAACCTCCATGTGTATTTGGCCCTTCTCTTTCACAGATGACGCAGTACGGATTAAAAAATAGGCATTACCGTCTTCCTCAGTGAAACAGCTGTCCTTCAGAAACTAATGGTTCTTTGGAATTACTGGTATGGTATTTTCGCAGCAGCAGACAGGTTGGCTTGTTCGCAGTTGACAGTCATAACACAGAACATGAGTTCATTCGTCCGCCTGCACATTACGTTAAACTTTCTAATCTGCCTAACTTTCAATTGCCTATCTCTCCCCTACAATGCCTCATAATGTGCGACTCATCTGTTCAATTTGCTTGGTACTAAAGCACAAGCAGTTACATTGAGCAGACAGTGTTTCAGCAATTTTTGTTGCATGCGCAAGTTGATTTCTTTCATTTCCATGAAAAACATGTAGTCATACTGCAATTGATACAACACCCAGTGGTTGCAACATTTTATTGTAATCAAAACAGTAGCAGTTCGCGTGTCAATATATATATATATATATTAATATATATATATATATATATATATATATATATATATATAATATATATATATATATATATATATTGTGAAGAAGAAGACGCGTCGCCGGTCAGCAGTATCGCCAACGCTCGCCTCGCGCTGCTTGTCGCTGGCATCTTTCTGGACAGTGCTCTGCCCCGACTCGCTGTGTTTGTTCAGAGCGTCACCACAGGAACGCACCGCCAATAAAACTCTTCTCAATTGGTGGAGGTGCGGAGGTGCGCCTTCACGCGCGTCTGGAGCCTTGCAGCCACTTCCGTGCCCTGCCAACCCCTTCGACCGCGTCGGCATAGATCTCTACGGCCCACTTCCAATGACACCGGATGGCAATCGGTGGATCATAGTCGCTGTGGACCATTTGACACGCTACGCCGAAACTGCTGCTCTGCCAAGTGCCACTGCGCGGGACGTAGCGTCTTTCGTCCTACGCCGATTCATCCTTCGACATGGCGCACCTCGGGAACTCCTTAGTGACAGAGGTCGAGCCTTCATCTCGGAAGTCGTCGAAGCTCTGCTTTCCGAATGCCACGTTGTTCATCGACGGACCACGGCATACCACCCGCAGACTAACGGGCTCACCGAACGATTCAACCGCACCCTCGGTGACATGCTCGCGATGTACGTGACATCTGATCATGGTAACTGGGACCGCGTTCTTCCCTTCATAACGTTCGCATACAACACCGCTACACAGGCTACCACGGGATTCTCACCTTTCTTTCTCCTGTATGGCCGCGAACCTTCGCACACCATCGACACTCTCCTACCATATCGTCCGGACGCTTCCGAATGCCCACCTGTGTCCGAAGCTGCCTGACAAGTGGAAGAGTGCCGCCAACTCGCGCGCACCTTTACATCCCAAGAACAACAGCGCCAGAAGGAAAACAACGCCGACTCACGTCCAAGTCCCAGCTATTCCCCTGGATCTCTTGTATGGCTGGCTGTTCCGTACCAAGCTCCTGGGCTTTCCTCAAAGCTCGTCCCAAAGTACGAAGGGCCTTACCGTGTTTTGGAGCAAACATCCCCGGTGAACTTTATCATTGAGCCAGTTTCCCCATCTGACCACATGCGCCGGCGTGGACGTGACCTCGTCCACGTGGCACGTCTCAAGCCATACCACAGCCCTCTGCCTCCAGACTCCTAGGTCGCCAGGATGGCTCTTTTCCGGCGGGGGCGAATTGTGAAGAAGAAGACGCGTCGCCGGTCAGCAGTATCGCCAACGCTCGCCTCGCGCTGCTTGTCGCTGGCATCTTTCTGGACAGTGCTCTGCGCCGACTCGCTGTGTTTGTTCAGAGCGTCACCACAGGAACGCACCGCCAATAAACCTCTTCTCAATATATATATATATATATATATATATATATATATTGTTGTGAAGAGCGACGCTCGGGCACGGGCGCATGCTAGGCTAGGGAAGCAGAGGGAGACGAAGAGGGGGAATAAGAACAGCTGGCCTAGCGAACAGGCATTGTCTCTTTTCTCGTCTTTACAATGGCGCAGTTGTCGGAAACGAAGCCTTACGGCACAAGCCGCCTGTGTTCGTCCGTCTTCGCCAGTCAAGGAACGCCGTCCGTGCTTCCTAGGACATGGAAACCGCATACCGGCCGCCGCAAGAAGGACAATTCGGGGACGGAGTCCAAGCCTCCCCGGCACCCACTAACCTGCCGGCGCTTAAAGCACCGTCCGGGGAAGGCGTCCAGGCCTCCTCGGCGACTCGACGGTACTATACCGGCGCTCCCATTCATAGCGTCGGCCACGTTTCCTTGATTCACGACATCGCAGCGCTGATTGCTGTGACGACTATATATTCCGCGGCCGCCGCCACTGGTTCACCGGGCGGTTCACCCGACGATGCAGCGGAGATCATCCGCACCGCTGGGAGCCTGTCGCAGTGACTTGCCTGCATGACATCACCTCATTCCTTGTTCTCAACCACCACCGTGAGTGCCGCGACGCCCGTAATCTCCGCGGACACCACCCCTGGCTCTTTAAGCTCTTCGCTTGGCCACCTCACGGACGTCATGCGGGCGACATCCCTGTTAGCTAAGGATCTAGACCATTTTGCCGCAAGAACTTCCGGGTCCTCGCAAGGCACATTACCATCAATGGCTCCATCGGAACTACCGGTGTTCCGGGGTTTTCAAGATGACGTCTATGTGTGGGCGGCTACCATCAATGCGCTCGGCTCTCGCCATGCCTGGCCGGAAAATCACAAATGGCTCGTGGCCATCGACCGCCTTCGCGATGCCACCAAGGCATGGCATGCCTACGAAGGCGTCAGGCAGAGGTCTTGGCCTGAATGGTGCGCCAAGCTGATAAGCCTTTTTCGCCCGCTATCACATGCCTGCGACCCCATAACTACCGACCCACTGTCTGCCGCGGATGGGAGCTGTGAGACGTACAAGCTCGACGGTGCAGCTCGGGCCCCCACTACCATGCCCTCCCTCCATAACCGGGAACGTCAAAAACACTGTACGGATGGTGTACCTGTGCCGTACAGCACCTTCACAGCAAGCTTCGCGCAAGGCCCCGCGGCAGATGCAGACACCAACACAGGCTACAAGGTGGGCTTCGCGGTCGAGAACTCAATCGTCTCGTAGCGACCCACCTCACTACGTTCCTTACCCGAGTCCAGGACCGCCTCCAAGCCACAGAAATCGATTATGGGGGTCGCAAGCTCATCATCACTTGGGCACGTGGAGGCGTCGGTTTATTTTCGATGACGCCAGTTCTACCTGAGCGAACAAAAAACGAAAGACAAGGCACCCCTCCCATGTAGATCCACCATCGAGAGGACTGCGCTGGCGCTCCTGGTTCAACGCAGACGGAGAAGCGGCCCCCTGTCTCGCCTTCACTAAGGCACATGCAGGTGCCAGCTTCTGTCGTGTCTGAGACGCTACCGGTGAAGGAACTCGAAGAGCGTATAACAACCATCACCGCTCACGCGATCAATCAAGCTGGCGTAATAATAGACCTGCCAATACAGCCCAAGTTTACCGGAGGTTTGGATGCTGACCTCCGCTTTCCTGAACAGGGTAGCCCTGCGACATTCGACATACCGGCAGACATAAACTCGGCCTCACAGCTAAAGCCTGCCGAGGATCTCACAGTTGCTGAGGTCATCTTTCCTAATCCCGTGATTTCGCAGCCGACCACCATACAGTCTCAAGGACCTCCTACAATGCGTTCAGAACTGCGACAAGACAGCCGTCGCAGGCACCTTCGACCCTCTCTGAAAGGTCGCAGGCACCGTCGGCCCTCTATGAAGGTTCAGTGCAGCCCGCTAGCTCTACCTTCTGCAGAACACAACGCCAGGTCGCAGCGGGGCCGAGACCTGCAGCCACAACGAGACAGCCAATGTCGCCCACCAGAGTGTTCGGCAGCCCAGCAAGGCAGGTCGGGGCGGCCACCCACACACAGCCAATCCCGCCCGCCTGAGAGGTTTGCGCTTACGGTGCGACGACCATCACGACATTGCCAATGACGTCCACCAGAACCATCAGCGCCTGACTTCCAGAGCAAGTCACAGCGAGGCCGTGAGGGGCCTCCGCGAGGCAGCCAATTCCGCCCGCCAGAGGCATCAGTATTCGCAACTTTCAGCTACGGTGGCGCCGCCACGCGGCAACCGGTGAAAGCCGCGTTCCGGTGATAGAACGAAAACCTGCCTGGCGACAACGTGCTGGCTGTGCTTCGTCGTCGGTGTGTCCTGCAACTTATTGTGCGTGTGGCCAGTGAATTACGATGGATTTTGTTGGTGCAACATTGTGGAAGCTTTGCGGTTCAGTAATGGGTAAACAACAGAAGAGAAATCGCGTGTACTGCGTGCCAAAATGCTCAAACCGTATACCGTGAAAGGCGTCGTAAACGTGGCTAGTTTTCCCTTGGACCGGCGGCAGAAAAGACAATGGGATATCCACGTGCGCATCGGGAAGCTTGTCATACGAGAAAGTGAAGGTTTCCATCGTGCTTCTCAAATCGGCTGAATTTTGGGACACAACTGAATTCCTCGGATATTACGTGCCAATACCACGATACGATTATGGGACGCGCTGTAGTGAGGAGCTCCGGATGAATTTCGACCACCCGGGGTTCTTTAATGTGCTCCTAAATCTAAGCACGCAGGTCATCTTTTGCTTTTTTCCTCCATCCATCGAAATGCGGCCGCTGTGGCCGGGAATCGAACCCGCGTGAACATGCATCGCAACACCTTACGTACTGCGCTACCACGGTCCTGGGAGACAGCAGCCGAGTTCTCTTTTTTTTGCTTAATTTAGAAGACGATGGTCAATAAAGCTATGCCTTCGCAAGCGAAAGCCACATCAAAACAACCTGCCGCAACTGACACCGGCGAGCGGCGGCTAGGCAGACGCCGCTGCCGTCGGCGATCGAGCGCGAGCACGCCGTAGAGTGAGCAAATTTTGCTAACACGATTGATATTGTACTCTTATGTCAGGCGTCGACATACGCAATCCGTTTTCTCGACACCCTCAATATTAAGAGCGAAGGTGGAAGCGAAGCAAGCCGGTTGGGTAAGACGGCCTGCAGTGTCACTGCTTATCTGCGAATGCATCGCAGGTGCCTCCGTATCGTGGTTCCCGATCTCGCGAGTGGTGTGGATGCCGGTGCTTTTTTTATTAGTGCCACACTGGAAGAGCCGCATTATTGAATTAGGAATTAGTTTGCATGATAAAATAATTGAAACACATCTTTTTCATGCCACCGATAGCGGCGATACCGGCAAATACTTCGGCATCCTCGGACATGATGATGGGAGCGGTAAGAAACCGAGCAGCGGCACGACGTTGCCTGTCTCCCGTGCTGCTGCCACTATGGCTATACGGCCGTGCGATCACCGGACCGGGCGGATGAGAAAAATCTGCCGAGTTTAACGCGGACGCCCGATCCAGCGACCCCGTACGGCGAAACATCACCATTCCGGCTGCTACACAAGCGCGTAGGACGTCAAATCGGATGCAAAATCGTGCCGTGTGTCTCGCAGTTTATGCTCTCAAGCGTGAGCCACTCCATGCATGGGAAGTTCAGTGCGGTGGAAAATTATCCTAGCCGGCAAGCGGCAGCAACCAACGACAACACATGCGGTGATCGCTCCGTGTGTACCGGTGATCACCGCACCGACCGCCATATTGGATTTCTTGTGTCGCCCCCTATAGTTGCTGAAAGTTGCGAATACTACGCATGGTGGCCCAGGGCCTCTGAATGTTTCCACCTGCGATTAGAGGACCACCGCCACAAAGGGGCGATTTTGGCAGGACTCCATGCTCGTAGCGTGGCCGAGTGTAGTGAAGAGCGAGACTCGGGCACGGGCGCATGCTAGACTAGGGAAGCAGAGGAAGACGAAGAGGGGAGGGGGAATAAGAACAGCTGGCCTAGCGAACAGGCGTTGTCTCTTTTCTCGTCTTTACAATATATATATATATATATATATATATATATTATATATATATATATATATATATATATATATATATATGTATATATATATATATATATATATATATATATATATATATATATATATATAGGAAAAAGGTATACGCTTCGATGCGCTTTTATATCATCGTTCTCCGAGCCGAGAGACAGAGAAAAGGGTTAAGAAAAAGTACATACAAAAAAAAGAGGAGAGAGAGAAGTAAGAAACCTGCCGAAAAAGAGTCACGTGCACATACTTTGGCCTAGCAAACACACGTGTTTCCTGAAAAAAAAGGAAAGAAACAAAACAAAATCTCCGCTGATATCCAAAGATTGTCCAGGTGAGGTACACTTCTGTAGTCACTAGCCGATTTCCAATGCTTTGAAGCCCCAACACAACATGGGTGCATTCCTCCATCCCATTGTCACTCGTCACGTCTTCGGCTCCCCCCCTTCACATTTGCTCCTGAAGCCTGTGAGGAAATGAAACTTCAAAAGAAGGGATAAGCGCTTAAAGGCAGTCAACTCAAAAAGCTTAGTAAAAGTCCGGGAAGAGTGTACAAAGGCACATTCGATATAGTCGAGGAGCTTGGCATACTTCTCGATGGCGATGTCGGCGCTCGTCCTGGCGAGGTCGTTCGTCCCAATATGGAAAATCAAAAATGAAGTACCTCGTGGCACAAAGTCCAGAATTCCGGCGATGTCATCAATTTGGGCACCGGGCTGCGAGATGAACGCCGGAGAATCGGGGCTGGAAGGGTCGAAGTGGGTGTGCAGATGCCTCGTCTGCGAATCCCCCAACACGGCACATGTCGGTGTCTGCTGAGGTTATTTCCAGATTACTTGTTTTGGAGAAGCGGGGAAGGCAGCCATTGTAAGTGGTACGTAGGTTATGAAGAGTCTGTCTTCGGTTGCCGTAAAATAATTAGGAAAAAGGTATACGCTTCTAAAAAACTGTTAATTTGTCGACGTTTGGATCGGAGACCGATCTTCATCAGTATGAATTTTACCCTGCTTCGATGCGCTTTTATATCATCGTTCTCCGAGCCGAGAGAGAGAGAAAAAGGTTAAGAAAAAGTACATACAAAAAAAGAGGAGAGATAGAAGTAAGAAACCTGCCGAAAAAGAGTCGCGAGTACGCTTGTGCACATACTTGACTAACAGTGGTTCTGAAAAAAAAAAGTCGTCAACACCCCAAGTGCAACACTTTGGCCTAGAAAACACACGTGTTTCCTGAAAAAAAAGGAAAGAAACAAAACAAAAACTCC